>NW_019241772.1:91744-101686 GCF_002742605.1 Olea europaea var. sylvestris | reverse complement strand
ACTAAAATATCCTTATATGTAAAAGACATAAAGCCCCAATTCCCCTTTCAATTTTCATTTAACCCTAATTCAATTTTGGCTTCCTTTCTTCCACAGTTGGATCGGCCATTCTCTGTTATTCTTCTTCTTTTTTATCATCATCTTCTTCTTCATGAAACCCCAAAAAAAAAATATTATCATTATCTTAAATACTCACTTGGTTGAAGTAAGTAATCAAAACTTATAGTATTCTTGATGGGTATTTGAAGAAGAAGAGAAGGTAATGTTAAATTTCAATATTTTGGCTACTTTCTTTTTTAATTTTTCTGAATCACATGTTGTGATTCGTGTTTATGGTGTTCATTTGTTAGTAATGATTTTATTTTCTTATTTTTTTATCATCGAATTATAGATTTGATATGGATTGCTTTCCCATTTTCTCATTAGCTCTTATTTTTTAAGTGAATATGCTAGTAAACACATGTTTGGCTATTCTATTTGTTGTTCTACTATGAAACATATATTTCATTTTTTTCCGTCCAGAACGACTTACATATAGTTTTCTACAAACCATAATGACATACATCTCGTTATCAATAATGTACGAAGTTTGATATTTGATAAAAAAATTTACAATTCTTATGTCAATTGTAATTATGGCCATCATGGATATGTTATGGATTCAATTTGTTTTCTAATTGAATATGAGTAGTCAGTTGAAAGCGCTTGAAAATAAAAAATGCAATGAATGGCAAAGGGAAAACATCGATCATTCTTGTTTGAAAAAAAAATTTCTTGTGCAAGCTTGTATAAAGTTAGAGAGATGTTGAAGGTTGATACAATGCTATACCAAATGGAGACGTCAACGTTTGTCCCTACAATGTCTAAGGCTCCAATTGTAAGAAAACTAGTCATGTTTGCTCTACTTGTAAATGTCAAACAGCTAGTAGTGAAACTTAAAGTTGTGCAATTGTAGTGACTTGTAATTTTATTATTTTGTATTTATTGGAAGCACAAAATGGTTTACTAGATTTTGTAGTTATTGTGCTATTCTCGCTTTTATGCTATTAGAACAACGTTAAAGTCTTGTTATGTTGTGATATTTTTTTTCACATTACAGACAAACGACTTTTATATTGTTATAGTTGACGCGTATGTCGTTTCAATATGAAAAATGCATAGATTCATATAACGACGTTAAAATTGTTCCTGAAACATAAAATGATATTGATGTCATTTCAATACGAAAATTGCACTAATTTACATAAAAATATTGAAATCGTTCCTGAAACACAAAACGAAATTAATGTTGTTCCAGTATAAAAATATGCCACTTTATTGATTTTCATAGTGGCTTGAAGTCATTATAGAACAATAATATGACATGAATGTCGTTATATAAAAAACTTACATAGCGCACGTGATATGGGGAATCGTTGCGCTCGCTTCTAAGGGACCATTTGTTCTCGAGTGGTAATGATATTAATATCATTATATATCTATATTGTTGTAGTTATTATTTAAATTTGAATGATTTCAAACACGTCAAATTTGTACTAAAATAATATGGACATCGTTATATTATTTCGTGGTCTGCTACATAACGATATAATTATCGTTTCAATACAATTTTGACAACATCGATATCGTTTTAGTTTAAATCATAAATAAAACAACATATATATCGTTTAAGTTTATATAAAAAGATATGTATATCGTTTGGTCACTACCGAACAAGGTCACGAGCCACGAGCTCGAGCTGAGCTCGTGGCTCGTCCAAATGAGCCGCCCACGAGCGGCTCATCTACACGATGAGCCAAGCCCCGCTAGGCTCGCCTACGGGCGAGGCCCGCTCGGCTCGTGCTCGGGCTCGTGATTTCATGAGCCCGAGCCGCCCATGAGCCCCTTTTTCACGAGTCGAGCTGGCGAGCCGTGAGTCGGCTCGGCCCAATTGACATTCCTATATGCAACTTCGTGCATTTTTAATTTTTTATAATGGGCTTTGTTTTGGGCCCTTATTTTTTTAAATATGGCATACAATACGCATTTTAATCAGATCTTTTAGGGCAAATTCAATTTTTTCGTCGGAATACTCTTTTTAGGGTTCTATCTCAAAAGTATTTGCCTTTTAGGTTTTGAAGGAAAAAAAAGGTTCTTTTCTTAGTTCTTTTGAGTATCAAATTCAGGGGTTTTTTATTTGTTGGCTATTTATCGAAGCTTTGATTTTTCTATGGCGAGATGAAGCTGAGGTAAAAATTAGATGAAGTCTCAGACAGGTCATCGAAAGAAGAATGAAGGCAACCGGCGGCGGAACACAACCGGCGAACCCTTCGTATTTATGTTGTATGTATATTCATTTTCTTGATTTCTCCATACAAATCCCTGTAGACATCGTAGATTCTAACATACTTTTTGGTCTTTTTCAGTATATTTTTGATTTTCACGTTCTTTTAAAAAATTAAGAACCTCCAACTGCTTTGGGAATTTGCACAGGCAAACAGAAGAAGGCATAAACCCAGAGCTATGGCAAGCTTGCGTTGGTCCACTGGTAAACCTGTCGGCAGCTGGGGATTCTTCAGTCGGTTTCGTTTTGCCTCTGAGCCTCCTCTTCTTTCACTCAGACATCTCCCAAGGCAAGTTTTTTCAGAAAAAAATTAACTAATATTGTATCTTGATTATGATTTAAAGTCTGTTGTTGTTATACAGTAATTGCAGATTTTATTGACGTTTTAATTGGAAAATTTTGTTGCCCAGATGGACTCTGAGAGCTATATGTTTGGACCCTATAAGATTGACTCAAAGGAAGTGTTTTACTAAACAGAGAATGTTTCAATATCGGGCAACGTTGGGCTACTAGTTGAGGCGAGGGTGTTGGAGGTTTACATACTATTCTTCTTTTTTTCATTTTTGTATTTTCACTAGGGAAGTGATACAATTTTCATATTAATGGTGATTAGGAATCAGAGGCTGATCGCCACATTCCCCCCTTTCTGCCCTAAATCCTGTCATTCCTGTCTCTTTTTTTAATAGATATTTTGGTTTGTCTTCCTTTATTTTGTTTATCACATAATGAATTTTATTCAATGGTGTTGAGTTCATCTATGTGAAAGAATTAGAATTTTCAATTGATATTTGATGTTAATATTTGTTTGGTTCAATTTTGACAGTCGTGACAGGTTGCATTTTGATTATTGAAGTTTCTCCCAGCCTCCCCTCCCCCATTGAAATGATACTCCCAATAACTATGTAATCACAGTTATCTTTCATTGCTTTACTGTGGTTTATGATTTAATGAATTTTTCCAATTCAAGCAGCTTCTGAAAATCCTTTCAAGGGAATTTTTACTGCTCTTCCCAAGCCCGGAGGAAGCGAGTTTGGTAAGGTTTACAGCCTTCCTGCTTTGAATGATCCTAGAATCGGTATGTGACTAATTTTTGCATCACTTGATTTCTATTATCCTTTTTCCATTTATGTTTCATCTCCTCTTCTAATTGATATCATGTGTTTTTGGCGTTGCTGGAGACATTTTAGGCTATTCATGAGATGTCTAGATAATTTTTATCATATTGAGTCTTGATGTTTATGTTTATTTTACTTCAGAATGAATCTTACATTCCTTATCTGTGACATTTTAGGCCATTCATGAGTTGCATTTGAATTATATTCTTATGATTTGTGCTTTGATGATCTGAATGCTCTCAAAGTAGCTGCTTTAATGTGCAATTTTCAAAATTTTCTCATATGAGGTGTTGTTAGATTACTCTATGACGAGACTCTGGCAACGATATTAATCTCCCCTTCACATGTTTGTTAACCCATTTACTGCAGTAGACTGAAAACCAATAGTTTAGGATGGAAATAAGAGGATCAAATTCATCTTGAGGAGTATGTATGATTTCCTTTATTGTATAGGTTCCAAAGTGCAGTTCAAATCTTAATTTTGAAGTACTGGAACGAAGTGGTTGGTGGAACGAAAACATTGGAAACCTATTGAAACTTTTTATCTTGTTAGTTGAAGCACTCATGTTTCTTTAAGCCAATGCACTAAAACACGTAGTCTGTTGCACTTCTTTTTAATCTTCAATTTTTTTTTAATGATCATTTAGCGTATGTTTGGTAGGTGATTATAATTTGTTCAAATTATAAATAGATAGAAACGAGTGGTAAAATAAATGAGGAGTATATGTTGGTCCCATTTGATAAAAAGTAGGTTTGACTAGAAGTGATTGAAAAAATACGTACCACACATGCTTTAATTCAACCGTATGCAAAAAAATTTCAATGCCTCTTCCTTTTCTTTTATTTTCACTGCAATAAGTTTACAACTCCAGTATTTTGTTTGAAAGCAACAGTGGAAATCTGTTCTAGGATTAACCGACACCTTCTTATGATGTGTAAGATACACTTATTTTTTCCCATTATAATTAATCTTCGATAGAGCTTTTGCTTAAGGGGAGTGTTGTTTAGTCCTTCACTTTTAATTGCTGTCATTGTAATCCTTCAAAGCAAGCACTGGTTTTAAGCTGTGGCAGATATTAGCTTTATAGGAAATGCATAAGTATTAATTCATAGTTCCATTTTCCTGTAAGCACTACCCGTGGATCAAACGATACTAAATGCCAGATATGATAAAGTCTATTTTGCACGTATATGAGCGGATTGTTAGTAATATGGCAGTACCTTTATAATGACATCAGAGAAATCGTTTTCACGGTCCAAGGAGTGTTTTTCTTTAACGTTCGTCATCAAGCAATTAATTTGGTTTGTTAGTTTTTAACATTGAACATGTATCCTTGAGCAATCGGTAAACTTATGTACCACATATCTCTGTGTAAAGCATTAACAATGTGTGTGTGTGTGTGTGTGTGTGAGAGAGAGAGAGAGAGAGAGAGAGAGGGTGCTTTTGGGAAGGTAAAGATTTTCACTGAAAATATGACTGACTTGACCAAATGATAAGATCTCTATTATCAATAATTAGTTTGGCATTTATTATCTAATATTTGATATGCAAAATTTATAAATCATGTGCAAAATGTCAAACTTCATTTTTAAGCACACATTCTAATGGATCCAAAAGTATTATCCACAACCCATTTATAAATAAACAGTTTATAAATTCTTCCAAACGGACTTTGTACTTCAATTTTTTCCTGTACTATTTTATGACCCTCTAAAAGTTATTATTGTCACTTGGGTGTAATAGCTATATGTTTTGATGCTAAGCATAACATCTAAATATGTCGATCGTCTTGACATCTGGCCCTTCACCAATGATGGAGAGCCAAAGAGGCACTTCTGTTTTTGTCTCCTTGACGCCCCATACACACCATAGGGTAATATATTATAACAGGAGTCTTTAATGCGTACACTTGGGTGAAATAACTATTAAAAGCTGAATACAAAAGGTGTAGATGTTACTAATGCATATAATGATTCCGAAGTTGTTTCAACTGTGTAGTTTATTACTACTCGAGATTGTGAATATCTGAAGCAATTTGCCTTTGTGGTCACATGGCTCCTTTTGTTACCTCTCTCAATAGAAAACGTTAATCTCTTTGGTTTGATCATTTTCTACATGGCCAGCTTATTGAATAGTATTTGACAAAGTAGGCATCCCTTCAAAGTGTGCTGTAGTATTTGTATGGCAGCATATTTAGCGTGTAGATAAGTAATATATGTAGCCTTTCCTCTTAAGAATGTCTTTTCAGCCTTACAACTGGTTCTCGGTTTGGAGTTGACTTGAAAATTCAGCCTTTCTGTCGATTTCAACACTTTATGGTTTTCGGAAGTAGCTAAAATTTTCCTGTTACCTAAAAAGGCTAAAAAAAACCACCACGTTATTAGAAATCCCACCACTTCCAGTTTTAAAGCTACGAAGAGAATTTTAAGGCACTCTCATGAAGTAAACGAAAACCATCTGATATTTATTTCAACTGAAGTAAAACTTTGAAGTAGGGGAATCAATTTGAAAATGAAGGAATAATTTTGGGTTCTCTCGAAAAGTTGGGTTTTTCATCTTGAATGAAAACTCATTCTACCTCTGGTTATGTCGATTTGATTCTTATTGATTTAGAATTTAATTTCTAAATGTTAAATAGGGGAATATATTTCAACACTGTTTTGGTATTATCAAAAGTTTTCATCAACCAATCTACTGAATCACTCAAACTTTGATTTTATTTACAATTTTAAAGAAGGTGGGATTGCTCCTAAATTCCTTATCATGAGATGATGGATGGCAAGAAACTGTAAATAAATTTCAGAAGAAAGGCCAACCTCTTGTTTAAGGAACTCAGTATGTCCTCTCTACAAGATCTTGAAAGCTTCTGTAATCCTTAAAAATCATGGTACTAATAATATACTGTCACTAATTTTTGCATAAATTTGAAACTAGACTAATTGATATCAATGAAAATAGCAAGTTTAGGGGCTCAGAAGCAGATAGTTCATCTTCTAATCTCAAAGAGTTTATACACACAATAAAAGAGAACTACAGTTTGAATTAAGTTACCAAGAGTACTAAAAATGATCTTAATCTTCTGTTTCATAAAATGTGTAAATGCTAAAAGGTAATATGTGATGCAGATATGTTTATATGTGGCATGCTTTAGCTGGATACTGGGAAGGAGTTCCCCTTCTTTTGAATCACTAAAGAAGTACAATCCTAAGCTTGCTTATCCAGTTCGATCATTGGGAAATACACCATAAGTTCCACCATAAGCTCTAATAATTGTACGAAGTATTTTCTTCATTTTAGATTGTAAGAGCAGGCATATTTATACTAATCAATGTCTTTATATCTCCTTTTGGAAGGCTCCTAAGGTTGATGAGTTGAAGTTTCTTGCATCCCAACTTTACTATAGCAATTCCGAAGGTTTGGTTTCAACTGGAAAATTGATCGAGGTAATTTCAAAGTTACATTGCTTCCATAAATGATTTGTTCATGCAATTTCATCTATATAAAAAAGTATGATCATTGGAGCTACATAATAACTTAAAAGAAGGGGGCATAAAGTAAATGTCTTGTAAGGTTATGGGTGTTGGGATTTGAATCCAAAATCACCACCATATATTAATGTGTGGAATTAATAGGTCCTAAATAACTATGTTAACTAAATGCCAAAGTATGTTGTTTTCGTTCGCTTATTTAGTTGATTAATTAGTGCAATTATATTCAAGACAATGGTATCTCCAACTTCGATTAATTCAATTTGGGAGTGCTTGATAAATGCAATTTGTGCACTTATTTAGGCCACATTATTAAACTTTAAGTCATTAAATTATTAATTTATATTTAACTTAGATCAGTTTTCTTTTTATTTTTAGTGATGGACTTGTCGGAAGCAATTGGAGAGAAAAGGACGATTATTGGATAAAAATGCAATTTTGGGATCAAACTCTACGTGCTAGAAATTAAAAGACTTAAGTGCATTAATTATAAGGAAGTAAGGCCTTGAAAGATAAATTGTAACTAATTGGGCATCAAATAAATGGAAAGTGAAAAAGAATATTTGGGCCTCAATAATTGTAGAAAATGGGCTGCCTTGGGATTTATAAAAGATAGATAGAAAACGGCAGCCAGGAGAAGAAGGAAAACGGGAGAAAAACCTAAAAGAGAATTTAGTCTTCTTTGGGGAGTCAACAAAAACGGCTGCGAGAATTTGGACGGCTGCTGGTAGAAAGAAATTGAGTAACAGTAGGGCTGCCAAACTATATTATATATATACACATAGGGAGGCCGCTAACGGAGTTGCTGGGGAATTAAAAAGGCAGCTGCTTGGAGGAAAATAAAAGTTGGCGTTGAAAGTCAGGCATTGCAGGCTGTGGGAAGAAAGGAAGGGAAGAATTCTTGGGGCTTTGCTTTGGAATTCAATCACAGTGGCCAGCCAAATTAAAGGAAGCAAAACGGGAGAATAATCTAGAGAAAACTGGTCCCTTTTTGGAGTTAAAAAAAAAAAAAAAAAGGCCTCAACTGGGGAAATTAATTAGAGATAAATACATACAAGAAGAGGCGCTTGGGGGGTCAACATATATAAATACAAGCTGCTGTAATTGGGCAGTAAAAAAGGGCAGAGCTGCTGGGACAGAAGGCAAAGAAAAAGGCTGATTTGGCTGATTTATATATATATACAACAACTGCGGCAGAAAATTTAAAGGAATTGGAGACTAATCTATAGACAAAAAGGCAGCCAATTGGGGGATTAATACACATTGATACACACGGAACTGAGAGGAAGAAAAACCATAGAAAAGCTGGTTGGAAATAAGAGATTTCACATTGGATTCGAAGAAAGGCTGCCGGCTGAGTTTTTTGTGCAACTTTCTTCAATAATTGTGCAAGGAGCTTGAAAATTGAATCACTTCCCGTCGATTTTCGGTGATTTTCTTCCACTTTTATTTGTTTAATTCAACATGATGCTAGGATAAATCTTTACATATTTGCGCACCATTAGGATAATAAATTGCTTATTCGTAGTGTTCAAAAACTCATGATAGCTAGAGAACTATTATTGGGACACACGGACAATAAATATTAGAAATAATATTTGTGACGTGTATGATCATATGTGATAATCTTAAATGTCAATGCATGTTTGCCATATGAATTCCGACTAGGAATAGGATCGTCTTGTGGTAACCATAGGTTTATCATATCTTAGAAAAGAATAATAAATAAAAGTGAAATTATCGATTGTCGCTATGGCAAAAAATTTACATAGTTATTACTGGTTGAGAATTAGAATTAAGTATTGATCAGTGACGTCAAAAATCTAATACGTTGACACATTTGATTTTTAAACCAACTTTCATTGTTTTCGCAAGTTTTAGTTATAAAAATTCGTTAGCTATTCATTCGATCTTTTTTTATCATCAACACGAATCTAAATATATTAGAATTGATCATTATTTTATGTGGGCCGATAACTCTCTCATCATGTTTATTACTTGTACAACGAATCCATATGTTTGCGAAATTTTGACGAACAGTGCTTATTAACTCTAACTTTAACCTATGTTTGTCTCTTTCTTTTCGACTGCATTAAATATTAGCATCAAGTTTAGATTAAATTGATTTCATATACATCTATAACAACTTAATCTACTTTGGTCCGGTGTAAATATAGGTGCTGACCTTTTATTCTACATTTTCTGAAAGGGATTGTTTTTGAAGAAGAATGCAAAATTTCTGAACTTTAAGAATGATTTTTGTTTTTGGAAATGGGATTGCTTCTAACAAAATCCATTGCTTTGAGACCTGTTTTTTTTTGTAAGTCAGTAAATCTTGTTTAACACGGTCATCCATATTTTATAGGCTCTTCAACATGCAAAAGAAGCCCTGAGGTTACGAAAGAAGCTTTTAGCTAAAATGTTTTTTTTACTTAATTGTGAAAAGGAAAGAATTTTATGAATAAGAGTGGAAATGTTAAAGGAATACATGAGTATTGAGGCGTTAGAGATTTCTTATCTAGTAACGATTGATTTTTTTTGGAGGGTGGGGGTGGGGAGCAATTCTTGTGAATTTGACTGCATTATTACTCCTTGGAATGTACTTAGCATTTACCTTGATCACGTCTTTTAGGTATAGAATTCTTTAATTCAAATATTTTGGTTAAAACTTTATATGAAATAATGTTTCTGTTATATATCATTATTTTATTTCAATTATTTGTGAGTCAGAGGTTACAAGCATAAATGAGAATCTAGGAAATGCGCAAGAAGCTCAAACTTCTTTACTATGGGAAAGAACATCTTCCAATTTCAGACTTGACACTTTTTGGAATTTATTTTTCTTCTATGTTCAGATGGTTGCTTTATTTATTTTTTTCTTACTTTATCATAATTTAACCAAAGATATTAATGGTATGTTTGATTGCAAGTATGAAATTTACATGAAAAGAAAATAATTTCTAGGAAAATTGTCAATTAAAGTGTTTGATTGATTTTATTTTCAACCTAGAAAAT
>NW_019241772.1:0-91711 GCF_002742605.1 Olea europaea var. sylvestris | reverse complement strand
ATAGGGTGGGGGTGGGGGGTGGGAGAGAGAGAGAGAGGGAGGGAGGGAGTAGATGAGAGAGAGAAAAAGAATGAATTACTTGGAAAATAAAATTCTACTCTTCTCGAGGAAATTATTTTCCTTGTTTTGAAGGAAAGTATGGTCATGTGATCAAAAGTAGGAAAATATTTTTCATGGAAAAAAATCAATCAAAATAGCTAAGAAGTATTGGCAATTAAACGCACTATTAACTTATATTAAAACTTTATCATGAAGATTATACGGCAAAAATTTTGTTGGAGCCAGTTAGAAAATGAGTTATGTAGTATATGATAATCGCGCAGCTACTACTTGCACGAAATGTTCAAAACTCTCTGAAAGTGACAATTAATTAGGAAATGAGAGATTTACTTTTATGTAAATCTTATAGGAATGTAGAAAGGTCGCCTATCAATGAATTATATCGTGTTAAATATTTGTACATATTGACATTAAATAAGTTAATTTTTTCTGAGTGGAGGCATGTTGACTATAAGCCATTGGATAAGATAGTTCATTTGATGATTGTGCAAAAGAGACTAAGAGCTTGTTTGAGAGTAATTTTTCATCCCAAAAAATTGATCTTTTGATCGTTATTTCACTATTCTAGTTGTGAAGTTTGACTTCTTCTCTCATGGGTGGCTCCCACTTTTCTCCTAACGGTCACAAAATCAATTTTCAAAATCACTCCCAAACGGGGCCTAAGAAGAAATTACAATATGATATACTCGATCTTATATTAACTAGTTTTGAGACTAATCAAATTCATCGCCTTTGTGACCAGATATGTTGGCGGTGTGTTTATCTTGAAACTGTTAAATTTGATTCTTTGAGGATATTTATATACATGAACTGGGACCTTGTCCAAAAAAACTTTCTTTAAAGCTACTGATTAGCTTGGGTAATATGATATTTAATTATTTTCAATTTTTAATCGATCCATATTTTTCTATTTATCTTATCAAATTTAATCCATTAGTACTTACTAGCATTTGAATACATGAAATTGTACAGTAAATTGCAAGTTCTACCATACAAGATATTGTAAAAAATTGGTAATATACCATCGTTTACGCTTTCTTTAATTACGACTTCATCCTCTTCCTAGCATAGCCTCCTACTTTGATCCAAAAATTAACTAAGGATAGAAGCAACCGCTTTCGTTTTATGGAAATGGGATCCCCAATAGCTAGAGACAAAAGATTCATATGAGAAAACATAAGTAAACGGGCCTCCACCTGAGCCTCCGAAGATAAAGGTACAGGAACAGCCATTTGATCCCCATCAAAATCTGCATTGAATTCCTTACAAACTAATGGATGTAAACAAATAGCATTCCCCTTCACTAAAACGGGCTAGAATGCCTGTATGCCTAATCTATGCAGAGTGGGTGCTCTAATCAGCAATACAGGATGCCCCTGTATAATTTTCTGAAGTATTTCCCATACAATCTGTTCTTTTTCCCAAATTTTACTCTTAGCAACTCCTATGTTCGGAGCAAGATGTTGTCTAATTAGACCATGAATTACAAATATCTGGAAAAGCTCTATTGCTATTTCGCGCGACAATCCACATCGATGTAATGAAAGTGAAGGACCCACGACAATGACGGAATGACCTGAATATTGGGTTATCCATTTTTTGTAAGTTACTATTTAACCTCATTATTTGAAATTTTAGAGTAATACTATATAGCCACATTGAGTTGCAACCCTAGTTTAGCTAATCCTAGATGATAGGCTAAATGAAAGGTAAAATTAAATGACTTATTTAATTCCACTTATTATTTAATGTCAAGTTAACGCCACCTAGACTGCGGTTGTAACCCTAGTGGGATTAATAGGATTACTCAAAATTATATGGTTGGGATATTGCTGTTAGGGATGTCAATTGGGCTGAGTCGGCTCGCGGCTCGTCGGCTCGGCTCGTCAAAGCTCGGCTCGTCGGCTGCTCGGGCTTGTCAAATGACGAGTCCGAGCTCAAGCCGAGCCGGGGGTTGCGTCCAACTCGTCGAGCTCGCCGAGTGGCTTGTCCAAGAAAGTGGAAAAAAAATAATATTTTATCAATAAAATTTGAAAAATTTGCAAAAAATAAAAAATAAAAAATTCACAAGCTCGCGAGCCACTCGTGGCTCGTGAGTACACGAGCTTGTGGGCGAGTCGAGCGCTCGCCCACGAGCAACGATCGCCATGAGTTCGAGCCGAGCTCGTGGGTTAACGAACCGAGCCGGCTCGGCCCGGTCCACTGCCATCCCTAATTGCTGTTGCTATTGTGATTTTTTTTTTTTAAATTGTGATTGAAAAAGAAGTAATTTTTTTGGGATTATGTATAATATTATTTTATTGAAAAATGTATATTTGATAAGAAGATAGAGAAAAATGAATTATAATTTTAATAGGGCCAAACACGAGTTAAATAATGTATGCAAGTTGCAGAGCTTGTAAAGATTGTTTTCTCAGATGGTAATAGTCATTATCTTTAATCATACCATTTTTTTTCTTTAATATTTAATTGTATTTATTATGCTGGGAATTTTTGTAACTTGTATGGTGAAAAGCATTTGGCTGATCAACTTTTTTTTCGAAGTACGTCAATTTTGTTTGGCAATAGTTCATCGTGTTCCCATCAAACTTCTACGCCTAATGCTTTGCTTACTATCTTGATTAGAATCAATTTTCCTAAGAATGTGTTAGCTGTTGAACAAGCCAATTTGCTGTATTATATATGTAAGTTTACTTTTAGTACTCATCCGGAGACCAGATATATAATAAAAATATTTTTGATCTTCATGTTACCAATAATATAAATGATTGTTTTAAGGTATCTTGTTATTGTAAAGTAGAGCACTTTGTATTGATATTTGCACATTGAGACATCCAAGGTCATTTATACTTAAGTCGGCCTTTATAATTTGTTGTGATGTTTCTGTACTTTTTTAAAAGGTTAGACTGCGATTTTTCTTTCATTGTTGTTATTTAAATGCTAATATAATGAGTAAGGAATGTCTCACCTTTACTTAATGAATTTCTTGTTTTTTCCTTTTTTAATTAAATTTAATATAATGAATTATGAAAATTGGCTTCATATGCACCAGTCTTTGTGCAAAGAAGGCATGTGTGAAGGCTAAGATGAACATATTTTCGTTTACTTATTTTCATAAATTTATAATTATGCTACTCTTCAAATACACTCTTAAACACTTTGAAGCTATGTTCTTAGAATTTAACTCGTTGAGTTGTTGTTTGTCTATCATTCTCCAATTTTTTTTTTTTTTTCCTTTTTAAACCCATTTCAATCATACATTATCATAATCAAATATTTTGCATGTGAATTCAAAATTTTTCTTACCTTTCAACCACACATTATCAGAAAAATTACTATTTCAAAACTTATTCTCCCAAAAAATTCTTTCTAATATGCATCAAATAAGTGTTGATGTTGATATAATAAGATTGTATTGTTCTTCTGATGTCAAAATATGGATTCTACTATTCAATTTGAATTTAAATAATTAATATATTATACTTTTGCAACTGGATAAAATATTGAAAGGTACTTTAATTCAAAAACTATGCATTCTTTGTGAAAAATGGTAAAACTTGATTCTTTTGTACTTTTACATTACAAATGACACAGGTTCCGAGTAAAGTCTCCCAATGCAACGATTTTGTTAATAGTTGGATGTCACATTGTGGTTCTATCGTTGTAGATGACAAAGCTCCAAAGTTCATAGAGATTATGGAGAGTCGACTAGAATGCTTTGAAAATGACCCAAATATTGAAGATAGAGAGTTCGTGTGATCGTTGTTTTCCAAATTGTATACAGTTGATAACATAATCCATCAATTGTTATAGTAAATTCTTTAGATTGATTTTAATATATTCATTCATGGAATACTTTACGTTTGTATCGTGGCATCAATTTGCTTGATTATATTAGGAATTTTAGTTCATAATAACGAATTTATTAACTTTAAAATGATAGATTGTTTATTTTTTTATTCGATTAGTCAAGTGCTTGGAAACATGTCATGTTGGGCCAGTGTTCAAGTTCTGAACATCTTGTATTCAGGAAAGAGATGTTATGTTTTCATCAAGATATTCAGTAAATATCTCTCGTCAATGGATAAATATTTTTTTCTGAATACAAGGTGTTCAGGGTTTGGCCATTGCCCCCAACATTATATGTTTTCAAGTACCAATTGAATAAAAATAAATAATCCATCATTTTAATGATAGTGAATTCGCTGTTATAAACCAAGGTTCCTAACATAATCAAGTAAATTAATAATTCTTATTGATTTCACGACACAAATGTAAAGTGGTTTATGAATGAATACATTAAAATTCATCTAAAGAATTTACTATAACAATTGACAGATGCTCTTATCAACTGTATATAATTTAAAAAACAACGAATGCATATTTTATCTTTAATATTTTGGTCGCTTTCAAAGCATTGCAGTTGACTCTCCATAATCTCTGTGAACTTTGGAGCTATGTCATCGACAAAGGTGGAACCCCAAGGTGTCGTCAGACTATTGACAAAATCATTATATTGGGATAAAAGAATTAGACTTTACCATTTTTTACAAAGAATGCATGATGTTTCGAATCCCACATTTTTTTAATTAAAGTCCCTTCCAATGTTTTATCCAGTGGGAGAAGTATAATATATTGATTATCTAAATTCAAATTGGATACTAGAATCTATGTTTTGGCAACGGAAGAATCATACAATCTTATCATATTAGTATCCGCACCTATTTGATGTTTATTAGAAATAATTTTTTTGGGAAAAATGGGTTTTAGAATGGTAATTTTTTTTTTTTTTTTTTGAAAACATTGTTGAAAGGTAATAAAATATTTTATTGTTAGAATGCGATTGAAAGTGAGTTAAAAAAAGAGTTTTTTGGGGAAAGATAGACAAATAAGAGTTAAATGCTAGTAATCACAGCTTCAAAGTGTTCTAGTACTTGGAAATGATATAATTATAAATTTATGAAACTAAGTAGATAAAGATATTTTTATTTTGGTCTTTTCACATGCCAAAGGTTGATGCAAATGGAAGCCAATTTTAATAATTTATCATATTAAATTTAATATAAAAGAAGAAATTTACCAAGTAAAGGTAAGACATTTCCCTCTCATTACAATATCATTTAAATTATAACAATGGGAGAAAAATCATGGTAGAACTTTTTGAAAAGGTACATGAAATTCACGACAATTTATAAATGTTGACTTCAGTAGAGACGACTTTTGATAGCTCAATGTGTAAAATCTCACAACAAACTACTCTGGTTTACAAAAATATGGTACATTAAAACAATTATTTATATTATTTGTAACATGGGGATCAAAAATATTTTTATTATGTATATGTACTATAAGTGAAACTGCGTATATGATACAACAGATTGGTTTGTTTAACAGCTAACACATCCCCAGGAAAATTGATTCCAATCGAGTTAGTAAACAAAGAATTAGGCGGAGAAGTTTAATGAGAAGACATGAACCATTGCTGTACAAAATTGATATACTTCGGAAAAAAAGTTGATGCGCCAAATGCTTTACACCATACAAGCCATAAAAATTTCCAGCATAATAAATACAGTTAAATATTAAAGAAAAATGAATGTTATGATTCAATATAACGATTGTTTCCATCTCAGAAAAACAAGCTTTGCAGTGTGCATCATTTAGCCTTTGTTTGGCCCTATTGAAATTATAATTTTTTTTCTCTATCTTCTTATCAACCATATATTTTTTAATAATATAATATTACACGTTATCCTAAAACTTATTTTCTTTTTAAATCACACAATTAAAAAAAAATATTATTCCAACCATTAAAATTTCTAATTATGGGGGCTAAATAGTGACTTACTAAAAATGGATAATCAAATGCAAAGGGTCTATAATCAAAGCAGGAGGTTATGCTAGAAGAAGAGTAAAGTCGTAATTAAAGAAAATGTAAATGACTTGATATGTTAGAACTTGTCATTGAATGCACAATTCCATGTATTCACATACTAGTGAGTACTAACAGATTAAGTTCGATAAACTAAATAGAAAAAAATGGACCGGAAAAATTTGAAAATAATATAATATTATCTTACCCAAACTAATTAGTAGCTTTAGAAAAAGCTTTCTTTGGACAAAGCCTCAGTTCATGCATATAAATTTTCTTAAAGAACCAAATTTAACAGTTTCAAGGTGAACACATTGCCAACATATTATCTAGTCACAAAGGCGATTAATTTCATTGGTCTCAAAACTAGTCAATAAATGATCGGATATATCATGTAATTTCTTCTTATTCTCTTTTGCAAAATCATCAAATGAACTCTCTGCGCCAATGACTTGTAGCACTCGAACTTTTTCGAGATCGGGGTTAGAATGCCTCCATTCAGAAAAATTAACTTATTTAATGCCAATATGTAGAAATGTTTAATGGCGGCCTTTTTTACATTTCTATAAGATTTACATTTTATGTAAATCTTCCATTTCCTGATTAATGATCACTTTCAGAGTGTTTGCACATTTTGCATAAGTAATAATTGCACGATTATTATGCACTGTATAGCTCCTTTTCTAATTGGCTCCAACAAAATCTTTTGCTATATAGTCTTCGTGATAAAATTTTAAATAGAAGTTAATATCTTTAGTTGAATTATGATCACGTAATGGAAACGAATAAAACAACCAACTTAACTTTAAAAAAATAATAATAATAAATTTCAAAAAAGTGTCAATCCTTAAATTGAGAGATGCTTTTCCGCCACATTAAAGAAGCTTTAGCTTCTTGCGCATTTTTTATATTATCATATATGCTTGTGATTCATAAATAGTTAAGATAAAATAATGATATATAACATAAACATTCCATCCTACATATAAAAAAGTGGAAGAATTAATGGGTTTCAAGATGTCAATGGTTGAGTAGTTCTCACTTTGTGTGTTTGACCTGTTGATTAGTGGTGTTTTTTAAAAACATTTTTTTCATTCTATCTGTCGGTTGTATCCTTAGTTCTAATATTCCAGTTAAGCAAAAGATCATTTGTTACACAAAGAACTATTTAAGTGATTTTTGTTCTTGTTGAATAATAAGAGGCTACATCATAAATTTGAGTTACATAGATGAGTAATATTGTTCATACTATTAGGCATTCTTTTGTGTGGTGGGAGGGAAAGAAGCACTCTTATTCACAGATCCTTTATCAGCTCCTCCAGCAACTGTAGTTTTTTGGTTAATTTGATTGCATCTTCTTTTATGCATGTTTATTTGTTAATGTTAGCTGTCAATTGCTTTTGTCGTTTTAGTAATTCTATTTTCAGTAACCTTTGGTCTATTTCCTACTACTGGATTGAAATTTTTAATTATTACATTGTGTCAAGTTTCGAATTGTTTTTTCAACAATGTCATCTTGGAGTATTACGCTAGATTTCTATCTTATGATGATTTCGATATTCCTTTTCCAATTGTCATGCTATTATCAATATTAAGGTGATAATTACAGATAGGTTTGATCATTGACGACTTTATATGAGAAGACCAATTGTCAACATGGCCCATTGTTGAAATTGGTTGTACCATGAAATGTTGTGCCCAGTGCTCTAGGGGTGCTACTGATCAGTCCTTACAACATGTGATGTCAATCTTCTATTGATTTGTGACTTTGTTTAGAGCTAAAACACTTTTTACATTGCAAATGTTTTTTGTTCTTTTCTGATAACAGCGATTCTTCCTATTTTAAAATTCTTCTGAATGTTGGTAGTATCTATTGTTTTAACAATTTCAAAAAGTAAGTTCTTCTTGGATTTTTTGCTAAGTCAATAATATATAATAGGGCAAGCCAAAAATGAGAAATGATTGCTTGTTCTCTAAGTAACTTTAACAATATTGCCTAACTGATTAGCTGATCATATTCTATTAACTATTTATGTGTTTACAGGTTGAGAATGTTAAGCAACATTGTTTTCCTGTTTTCCTAATGCTTTTAATTGTCCCATGCTGGAAGAGAATGACTTCAGAAATGACAGTGTGAGTTGCTTTTGATTTCTTTTTATTTTTAGGGCTAGAGAAAGTCTACCTATTATTTCACACAATTACAAAAATCTATAGTTCTATGAGAGCCATATGTGGTGTTGGTGTGGTTAAGGGATTCGGAAAGACCCTGTACATGACCAAGGGGGGTGGTGCTAATGTAGTAGCCTACAGTTACACCAAGGGTGATGCCCTAGGTGCTGAAATTGTCGTTACCTCTGTGCTCGTTTAAAATATTTTCTCTACTACTGATGCCAAACATAAAGCTAGAGACTCACAAGTTCCTGTAAGCATTCCACCTGTCTTTGTAAGCCTGTTTCTCTTGACATTATTGAGTAGACTTAAGCGAATATAAATAATTCTTCATATTAGGTATGATTAAATGTGATTGAGCTTGAACAAGGATTGTCTTCTGTATCTATAAGAATCTCTGTTTAGGTTTGGATTTGAGTTTATGTATATTCTATATATTCATTTTACTCTATTTACGACATTTCTTGATTACTAAGATAAATCAATATCTTTGGCTGATGAGTGTGTGTTAATATAAGTGGTTCCTCGCCTATCATATTCTCAAACGTCCTTGTTCGGAGCATATTTGGCTAAGCTTAAGCTTTACTTATATTTATTAGGTAAATAAGCAAGTTGTGTAAAAAGCATATTTTTTATTGGTGAAGGTTGTAACTTGTTATTATTTGAAAGTAAGAAGGGTAAACGCGTTTGTAAATAATGTACTTTTTAAGCGTAGCCAAGTATTCAAAGAGTTATTATTTTCCATGATTTTAGCTATTTTTGTTTTGTTTTTTAGTGTTGATTTATGTATTTTACTTAATCGGTCAAGATGAAGATGTAAGAAAGGTTGAATACAGAGTATGGAATCCTTTCCACTTGAAATTGGTAGTTGCCATTCTTGGTGGAGTGAATGATATTTGTCTAATATTTTATTTATATCTATTACCCTGATAAGATGTGTGTTTTTGTCATTAATGTTGATGCATTTTATATATCCCATAATCTTATCTGCACAATTTACTTTCTGGTCTATTTTGTTTTGAAACCTGGTGGTTGGTGTCTTTTATCTAGGAGCTACTTCAAGAACAATTATTTCTCATGTATCTAATTTTGTTGGCCCTGCAAGTAATTTTCTTTGTCGGAGCTCTATCATTTCTCCATATATTTCATGGAGTGGTGTTTATGAAATCCTGTTTGTACTTACGTTGTTTGTAGACTGGAATGGTATACGCAATGAAATTTTCTCACATAAGCAATAGGGACTTGGTCAACATGGCGAATAAGAAGGTGAATGTTATTCCTTTTTTTAAATCATTTTTGCAAACCATGTTGAGAAAGACCAACATCCTATGTACCGTACTCTTTTTGTACCTCAAAAGGGAGAGCAGGACCAAGCATTTTCTCGCCAGAAGTAGAACCCCGTATTTCTTCTATCGTGATTAATCTTCCATCTACTCATCCATCTACAGATAGTGTGTGTTGCTCATGCCATTATACGAGGGAAAATAGACTTGGAAAAGGAACCATGGCCAAGCATTCAGAAAGTGTCAAGAGTCTTGTATGAAAGATATTGGAGCCACATCCTAAGCTTCGACTCACTACAAAACAATTTCTGGGTAAATTATCGTTCACGTTTGCTAAGTTATTTAATAAATATAAAATCCTTTTCATTATGCTGTAAATCAATTTGTTCGGACAATCTTCGTTCTCTAATTTTCTATTTCAGGCTTTGAGCAATTTACCTATTTCTTGGGGCTTTAGTGTTCATTTTTTGCTTGGTTGCCTCTTTATCGAATCTTGACATGTTTTCTATTTTTAAGTTTGTCAACACAATTCTTTGCTCTTGATTTGTGTTCCATTTTGCATGTATAATTGATTCCGCTCCATAGGAAGTTTAGTTTTAAGGAAAACTTAAAAATATCTAATAATTTAAAAATTTTGTAGTTCAACAAAGTGTCTAGCTTGTTATTTATTGCTAACAATAAATATCAAACAAGTTGGCCATGAGAACCATGCTCCATAAGGGGAAAAAATGATCTTTCCACTATCAGATTGAGTGGAGTAGTTGTTGTACTCAATGTTTTTAAAATCAACTAGGTCATCAACCCGAAAAATAAAAAAGGGTCAAGGGTCGAAAGGTCGAACCAGGGTCGAACCGGGATTGAACCGGTGACTTTCATAAAATCAAAATGAAAAATATATACATTTATAAAGAAGGGAAAAAATGAAAAGCAAATATTGAAATCAAATCACAAAACAATAAAAAATATTTCTATAAGCAAATTTCGATCACAAGTGCAGCAAAAACCAAACAAATTTTTAAAAAACAATAGGCTTTGGCTCCATTCAGTGGTTGACAAACTTGTTCTCTTCATTAATTCATTTGCCTCTCTCTCTCTCTCTCTCTCTCTCTCTTCCTCTCTCTCTTCTCAAATGTATTAACCATTTTGTGGGTTTAATCTCAAACATAGTTTTCTTTAATCTGAAGCCTTATTTGTGAATTGCCTTCTGCTGTTTCTGGGTATTGATTTGCGAACAAAAATGGCTATAAGTTCATAGCTCTCTCTTTCATTTTTACCGTTTCAAAGTTTTTTCGAACAATCTGGATTACCAATTATCACGCAAACCATCTCAAAAAAAAAAAAAAAAAAGATTAATTCCACCAACTCATTATCATTTATAGGAAGCACAAACAACAAAATCCAACAAATTTTTTAAAATCTGAGATTAGATATGGAAATATTAAAAAAAAAAAGAAGAAGAAGCCAACATATTATTTGAAACTTACAGAATATGAAACAAAATGTTAAGTAATTAACCCATTTATACTTGAATTATTATGATATATTAACGCCTATATGCACTAAGTACCCTTATATTTTGATTTAGGTTGCAAATGGATGGATACAGTGGAATTCGGGAGGAAAAGAACGAAAAATGAAAAAAGTGAAAGCAAGTGAAAGTTCAAAGACCAAGTTGTAAATAATTCAAAGATGAGAAGGGCGATGGAAATATGATTTGACAGTGCTGGGGGTCAATTGATTGCAATTAGAAGTCAAAAGAAGTGAAATATGATCATAACATTTTCACAAGTCAATTTTCAACTGCACAAGAATATTTTAGATTTTTAGTTAGAGATTGTGATCTATTTTTGACCTAGTGAACTTTTGAATTGGGAAAGAACTATTTCAAGCAAAACTGTATCCTTCTTGTTAGCTTTCCAACGCACTTTGAATCGCCTCAATCAGATATTGGAAGAAAAAGTTATGGCCAAAATATAGAAAACTGTCTGGTAAAAAATGGGTAGGAACCATGCGGTCGCATGGTATTAATTGCATGCGGTCGTACATAGGTGTGCAGGGAATTTCAGGTATGAAATTGATTCAATGTTGCAACCACGACTTTGTACGTTGCGATCGCATAAAACAATTCTGGTCGCGATTTTTCAGTTTCATAATTCCGTTCAACCACTTATGGAAACAAATCTCTACACCATATATAAGCACTAAATCTTGTCTAAGATCGGAAGAATGCTATCATACACTTTTCTCTCATCTTGGTGCTCAAGAAATTCCATGAAGAACTAAAATCGAGGTGAAGCTAGAAAGGAACTCTTTGGATTTGGTAATTTCACATCATTATTTCATGTATTCTGGTTTGTCATTGTTAAACAATTCTAGTATTTAGATTTTCATTCTTATGAAATTACATTGAAATCGGTTTAACATTTACAAGATTTTTCATGGATTCAGTCATAGTTTTTTCATTGTTAAATTAAATTATTTGTTGAGTTTCAATTTCAATTACTTATTGTTGAGATTGGTTTAACTTTTATCAAATTCTTTATAAATCTAGTCATGCTCTGTCTATCGAAAGATTGAAATAATTGTTGAATTTTAATCTTAATATTACTTTATTGACGGATTAATTACTGCATTATGCTTGATGTATATGGTAGATCTTTGATCTTGTTCCAACAAAAATGTGCGAATATGTTATAAGTCTAAATTCTAGGATTGCAATGTGAGTTAAATTGATCTTTATTGTTAAATCCTTCGATTAGAGAGTTGGGATGAAAATTCTCTAATTGAGTAATAAAAATGAATAATAAATGTGATCAACCCAATCCATTTGAGGGAATTTCAACGCTTCACCAACTCAAGACATTAACCTTAATTTCATTACTTTAACATTGAATTCTCCTACACATTTCAAGAGGACAATCAACCTTTTTGGATTCTTTGATTATTTTTCCATCTCCTTGTGGAATCGACACCCCAAAGCTATACTACAACTATCGCGTTATTATTTGGGCGTAATGAATAACTGAGCAATCCGTTGAAGTATCTGCCATGTTGTGAAATTTTGTGCGCAATCCATAGTATCAAAGATATGCTCGTGCCTGCTTAGGAATGTCAATTTTTGGACACTTCTTAAACGTGCTCTTGAACCTCTCCCATGCCTCGAAATATGTTTCAATATCCATCTGCTTGAAAGTATAAACTTTATTCCGAATTTGATGGACTGGAGATTGCGAGAAGAATTTCATTGTAAAGTTTTTCAACATGTCATTCCAAGATAATATGCTCCCCGAAGGTAATGAGTAGAGCCATGCTTTTGCGCTATCCTTCAAAGTATGATCGAATAAACACATTCGAAAGACATCTAATGACATCCCTTCATGGCTGATGACTACACGTAACATTAGAAAAGCTTGGATATGCTCGTGTGAATTTTTCGTAGTTTTCTCGAAAGGTTTAATGTTATGATGATTCTGGAAGAGATTGATGACACTGGTATGATTTAGAAGTTAGCCTATTCGAAGGATGAAATGATAGGAGGTAACACTAGTACATGCATTGGATTCACATAATCTCCTACTAGTATTCGATCCTCGTTGGAAATAGGTATCTGTAGAGCTGGTGGTGGTGGTTAAATCAAATGCTGAATATGATATTTGATTTTGATTCTCAACCATTAGCTTGCTTCTCTTTGTTCTCTTCTACGTTGTCTAAATGTTCTTTCGATTTTGGGGTCTAGTGGAGTTAGATAATCTTGTTAGAATCTTGTAGAAGCTGATGACAACTTGAAAGAAGTGAAACAGAAAGAATTCAGATAGTACAATGAATAACCTAAAAAAAGGAGAAAAAGAAAAAAATATCGAATCTAATATAAACTAATAAACTAAAATTAAAACTCTTATTTCTTGACAACAACGCCAAAAACTTTTTTGGTAAAATCCCTCAAGCGCACGGGTTCATTGACAAGTAATAGATAATGTAAGTTTAGAGTTATTAGCCCATGAGGAATAGTGTTTAATTTTGATCTACTAGTTATTATCAAGTTCGATAAAGAGTAATAATAAAAGAGATTTTTTTTTTTTGTGATTTTGTAATCTAACTTTAACTAAGAAAGCAATTAAGAGTGGTTTATGTGATGAATGTGTTGGATTTCTGAATCCCATTATTAGTGTTATTTCCAATTCTCGACCCATAAAAAATAGTATTATTTTTCGAATGTTAATGAAAATCAGTAATTCAATTTATTTAATATCATTTTCCAAGAGAATCAAACCTATGCTTAACACAATCTGATTTTATTCCTAGTCTAAATTCATATGAAAAACATGTATTTAATGACATGATTTTTCACGTGATTGCAAACGCTATACATATTGTTCATAATATTTATTATCCGTGTGTTAAATATGCAGTATTTTACCTATTGTGAGCCTCCCAATACTATAAATAGGCAATAAGTTATCTAAATAGTGATTGAGCATTCAAATAACACGATGTAGATGCACAAATAATCAAGAAATTCAAGAAATTACCAAATTAACGAGTCTTGAATTAAAAACAACTAATAAGGTTCGTCATCTATCTAATACAATAAAAAACTTAGTCTAACATTTTTATAATTAAATTACACAAGAATAATTGAAAAAAAATATCAATTAGGAATAAGAATATCATTTTTCAAATTCGCAATTTGCTATGCCAAAAAGTGTATCAATTTGAGGCTAAAAATCCAAAGTATAACTCTTTTGGATAGAAATTGATGTTTGATAATATTTTGACTATATTTCATTTTTTTTATACTTCCTTTCTCATCCAATTGACCTATAGCACTCTCAAATATTCATCTTGGGGTCCGTCACAACTTTTGAATATTTGTACTTTAGTCCTCACACTTTTGAATTTTGCCATTCTTCTCTATTTTAGCTCGTTTTCTCCAATTCTTTACCCAAATATGAGTTTTACCTATTAAACACAATAAATAACAATTAGATAGTATGTCAATTAAGGAATTATAAAATATCATTATTAAAGGCCCCGAATAAGTCCATAAAATACACTTATCAATTAACATTGATCTTTGATTGTAATTGTTTATCTATAAAATCATTTGATCTAGTTTTTACCATCAATAGTTCATTTTCATAGTTTTTAACATTGAGAGGTAGAGTATGAGGTCTTGGCCGTCTGACTATTAGTATATCAATGATGCGAGTTTCCGATTTAAGGTTTGGAAATGAATGGACTATAACTTGGAAAAGATGAAAATGCATTAAGAAAGCTTAAGACATTGCGATTATTTGAACACTTAAATTATAAATACATAGTCGCCATGCCAACTTAGCTTTGACACTTAACTTCTACACAAAACTCAACATTTTAATTGGAGTCTTACCTTTTCAATATAATTTTTTGAATTTGTGTGTCCAAAAAAATTTAGCATATAAGTGTAACAATGAGCAAAGATTAATAACGTTGAATGTAACAAAAAAGTGATGCAACATTCGAAAACAGTTGTCTATATAATTACCTGAAGTTTTATCACAAAGGTAAGTTTTTTTATAATCTTCAAATAATAATAATAATAAAAATTTAAATCAAATGTATAAAAATAAAAGAAAGAATTCTTTATTTTATTATTATTATTATTATTATTATTATTATTATTATTATTATTATTATTATTATTATTATTATTATTATTATTATTTTTGAAAACCCACGTCAAAGTGATTGGCAAAAGGTTGGGAGGCAAGTTGGGATAGTAGGGAAGAAAATTTTCATTTTTATTATTATTCTTCATCATTTAATTTTTTGTTTATTTGTCACAACTTATTTAAAAAATAACATTTTTCAACGTCATTTTCAAAAAATCTCTCACACACAAACACTAAGGGTTTGTTTGATTGCAAAGATGGAATTTGAGTAGAAAGAAAACGAATTTTAAGAAATTGAATTGCTTATAAATTGTTTTACTGAGAGTTGTTAATTATTGTATTTGATTGATATAATTTTTCACGCGAAAAATGTTGAAATAAAAGTATTTTTAGTATTCATTTGACTTTGATTTACATGAAAATTGTCAATTAAAAAGATATAGTTAATTGGTATTGGGGATAGGATTTGTTTCCATTGCCCAAAAAAAGCCAAGAAAATCATCTATTTTTTGGTACTCATTTGACTTTGTTTTACATGGAAATTGTCAATTAAAGGAAAATATTTTTTTCAAATTAGGGATATAATTTCTTTTAGTTGCCCAAAAAAAAAATAATAATAAAAATAAAAATTGGCCAGCAGTCTAGAAAATGAATTAATTCATTTTCATCAATTTGGTGAAAAACGGCTGAGGTGGCATGAAAGTGGAAAAATGAATTGCCTAAAAAAATATATCTATCAAACATGCATTTCTGGTAGGATTTCCATTTTCTATGGAAAGGGGCCTCATCAAATAAAGCCTAATAAAATTCTAACTTGCTAATGGGTAATTATATTGAGACATCATTTCATCTATTAACTACACCACATTTTAATTTTTATGAACGCCTTAACTTCATATTTTTCAATTATGTCCCTTACCATTTTTTTTCTTGCACAAATTTTTACCCTCAACTTTCTATTATTTTGCAAATTGTGTCATTGATAGTAATTTTCTTCAAAAAAATTTTGTAAAAAGACTCAGCCTTTGTTTGGGAAGAATTTATAAATTGTTTAATTTATAAATAATACGAGCGGTAAATATATGAATATTACTTGTGGATCCATTGAAATATGAGACAGAAAATGAAGTTTGAACAATTTACTAATGATTTATAATTTTTTCAACTAGAGGCTTATTTGTCTATCTCAATTTTTATAAGCAAAATACAAAAACAAATTCAAAGTTGTGATAAAATATTTGGTCATCATTTCAAAACACAATGACAAAATATTTGGACAAAAATCATTATCAGAAATATAATGTGGTAATTTAATTAATTAAAAAATATATATTATTCCAATTCACCTTCTCCCAGTTAATTAAGGAATGTTGTTTTGAAAATGAAAAATGTGATGAAAAATTGGGGATATAAAAAGAAAAATTTTCTTGCAATTTCTAATCATGATTTAAATAGTGTCAACTTTGATGTAATTATTATTACCACTATTTAATTAATAACAAGGTAAAATTGTTCCATGTGACCTCGAAAGATCAAATGTTACGTTATGAAGATTGGGGACCAATATGCTAAACACCTCAAAGTTTGGGAATGTCCTCATATTTATTTAATAATTTTTTATTACCAAAAAGACTCTGTAAGAGACGGACATGCAGTTCGTGAACAAGTTGAAAAAAAAATAAAAAATAAAAAACACTAAGAACTTTGCTATTTGTACAGTTTTCATTACACATTTTCACACAATTCGTCCCGAATCACTTTAATGGATTCAAGACGTGTCGTGCGTCGATGGTAGATACCAGTTAAACGTCGGACCCACTACCAAGACAATTTTGACTTTCTTGACTGAAAAATATTTTTAACAAAATTTTGGTAGAGTTTCCCCTGAAATATGAACTAAACCACCTGAACAATAATCAATTTTTCTTCAAATCCATACATATAATATTAATCAGGGCACGTCAGTCCCTCAAAATACGAACTATTCAAATAAATATTTACTTGTTTTACGACCAACCCTCAAATATACTAAAGATACTAAATATGCAGTGAATCCATGATAACATTTTTCTAACATAAGCTATATATAACCCAAGAAACAGGTACTACCTAATCTGATGAAATAGGCCATACAACTAATGACGTGTGGCTCAATTCGATGAATTGACAGGCTCCAATACTGCTCAACTCGACTACTATCTGATATAGAAAAATGTGAAAAGAAATACGAGCTTACAGCTCAGTGAGTGAATAATTTGTAAATAAGTATACTTTTCTTTTATGCATATTTTCTGAAAATTTTAGCTATATTAAAACTTTGAGACATTCTGGAATTTGGTAACACTTTTAAAACTAAACATGATTGCATTATAAAATTCTTTGTTCTTAATTCTTGATAAGCAATTGCAAAGTATAATGACATAATCAATTTGATATCCATGAAAATTTATAAAATATTACTGCTGCTCAATACTATAAGCTGAAAGCTTTATTTTGGAAACTGAATTAACTGAATTCTATAATTTGAAATCTGATAAGCTGTAAAAATACTAAAAAATCACGCCAAAAAGATACCCAATGAATAGCCTTACTCATTTCCAGAGTAATCTCGATGTATAAGGCAAAACCATTCAAATATGATAATCTGAAATCCATAAGCTGAACTGTAAACAGGGAAATGAAAGCTGAAGACTAATAATGCACTAAATATTTAAAATTCACATCAAAATATACCTCATGTAAACATTCACTAATGATCTAAAAGCTATAAAATCATATGCACATAAATTGTCTTATCAATACTCTGTACATGGCCGTAACCCCTCAGTGCACAAGATGCAAACAACATAATCATCTCTATACATGGCTGTAGCCCCTAGTGTATAATAGGTACCTTTACCCACGGTCACAGCCCCTCAGTGAATAAGAGTTACCCTTACACATGGTTGTAACCCCTCAATGTATAGGAGTTAAATATATGACTCTAGTACATGGTTGTAGCCCCTCATTGCACTAGAGTAAGATAATTATATCAATTATTTTCTGATAATTTCAAAACAATCATGCTCATTTACTAATTTCTCGAAAATAAGACATTTTATGTAATTAATATGCTTCTTTAAAATAAAAAGAAAATCTTTTTTTTTTTTGGAAAAGAAGGTTTTCCGCTCACCAAGACAAGCTATAGGCTATGAATGCCAATAAGCTTTTCCAATATCTTAGTCACCACCTTGTTGAAATTGGAAATTAAGTAATCCCCAAGCTTGAGCTCCAATTCGTACTTATCTCACCTCTTTTCTTCTTCCCTTTTTCTTCCTTTCTTTCTTATTCTTTTCTTCTTTCTTTATTCTTTTCCATTTTTCTTCTCTGTCTTGGCCTTTATGCTTCACTTCCCGATTTTTCTAGTATGTGTGTGTGTGTTTTTGGGAGACAAAATGCTCAAAGGTTGAATATAAATGCCCACTTAATAAAAATTGCAAGGGAAGTCCCTCAACTCCATTTTAATATAACATTTAACCCTTCTAACTTCCCTTAATATAAATGTAAATTCCCAACTTTAAATTGTATCCAATTAAACACTCATATATTGCCAATTATAAAATAAACCCCAATTTTTTATTGACTTTGACCTTGACTAGTCAGTTTTTGATTTTTGACCAAGAAAATTTGAATTGTAACACCTTTAGTGGACAAGTCCAGAAAACTAAGCTGCGTAGCAGAAGACGAAGAGAAATGGCTATCCAACGGGATCTTCGGCCTTCAACCGAATGCCTTTTACATGCATTGAGCACTTTCACATAGCAACTAACCCAAAAATCAAACCCTCACTATATATTACATATATACTGCATCTTCATATATGTATATCATGTATTGACTAGGGAAGGAAACCTTATTGGAAATTTTGTTGTTCCTTTTGAATTTTAGGACTCCAATAATTTCAAAGATGCACTCAATATTAGACAATATGATAATTGTAAAGCGTCTTCTCTTTCGAAGACTCCAGTTGGTTGTAACATTTTAGTATAAATACATTATTAATATATCATTCTTTTGACATCCAAACCTAGCACTTTCAACCCATTTATTTTTTTTTCTTTATATGGTATCATAGCCAAATTAAACTTGCACTTTTTTTTTCCAGGTTCATAAATCCGCAAATGGCCTCATCTGAAACAAATTTCTCTCCCCTCAACTTTGAAAGCAATGGCATAAATGGATCCTTTAACCTTCGTTATCTTCTTCCTGCCTCCTTCAAGCTTGAAGGACCTAACTATCTAGGATGGCAATCGTTGTCTCTACCATTTTCCAACCAATTGCGGTCAATGATGGCTCATATAAAGCATTAGTTATAGACACTTGCACAAGGTGGTTGCACCATTTATGACTATCTTCAAATTGCTAAGTGCTAAGGCTCTTGCTGATCAAAGGACTGCAACGGGTTTTGTCCTCCAATACTGTCATTTTGCACTCATTTTTAATAAGCAGAAGAATAGTCTCTCACAGAAAAAAGAGACCTCCCTGCAAACAAATTGGCCCACACCAAATACTCGAAATGATGGTTCCTCCAATGTCCTGTAGTATACACAAGCGTCAATTCCGAATCAGGGACAATATGCACTAGGAAATCGGCCCATATGTTAAATATGTGGGAATACATGTCATATTGCTCTTGACTACGTCCACATATTTTATTTTTCATACCAAGGCCGACATCCTCGTGCCAAGCTTACAGCAATGGTCGTTGAATCTAACAGTGCTTATAAGCACCAAGTATAGCATGCTGAAGGTTGGGCCATTATGTTCTATATAAATGCCCATTAGAGATGAATTATGCTCCTTTGCCATATAAATGGTGACAAAAGCAGTGATTGATTAGAGATTGCATTATTAGATGCAAAGCCAACAAGACGATGTCGGGTCCCATCAAAAAAGGGAAAAGTAGAACCCGAAAAAAGGGGAAAAAATAATCCAGCTATTTATCTAAACATTTTAACTTTTTATTTTTTAACTACACTTCGACCCAAGTTCAGTTTCGTTTCAACCCATTAGCTATTGAGGTTCTTGATCTTTTCTTTTCAATGCCAGTCTAATTTTTAAAACACTAATTTTACTAGTAAAGTCTCGACCACCTTGATCATTGTCACAAGTTAGCTTCCGTCTGAACCCCATTATTTCAATTTATAATTTCTGAAATATTATTTTTTTGAAGAATGTGTGTGAAAAGGGAAAAAAAGGTTTTTAATTTATGTGTAATATTATTTTATAGAAGATTGTGTGATTGAAAATAAGAGAGAAAAAATTATAATTTGAAATAATAGGAGCCAAATGGGGGCTTAGTTGAATTGAATATGCCTTTAATAAGAAACTAGCACACGCTTGGAAATAAAACATATCCTATCCTATCCTACATATATAAAAGAACGAAACTTTGCTGGACACATGTCGCAATTTCACATCGCCTTCTTTTTCTTTTTTTCTTCATTTTATTGTTTCTCCATTTTCCCACGCCATCGGCCATACCTCTTTCCTTCTCCATTTTTCCACGTTATCGTCATACCTCTTTACTTCTCCAACACAATCACCCATTTACCCAAGAATACATGACTTCTACACGGTGCTACCCTGATTCATGAATTAAAGTTTTTTCTCTCATTCTCTTCCCTAATTGTAAACTTTCTCTGGATATTGATCAGAATTTTAGCCGCCTCATTTGCCTACTTCCAGGTAATGATTTTAAGAAATGGGTTTAATCTTGAACTTATACAACCCATTCTTCTCTTCAATTCTTAAGTCTCATCATTTCTTTTTAGCTCTTTAGCTCCTTGCATGGACGGAGCAAAATGCTCCATGCATGCATGGAGCATTGGAGAAATTTATTATTATTATTATATATGCTCATTCAGATTTTCCTTTTTTTTTTTGTTTTCATTTCTAATTTTTGTGTGTGAGTATATGTTTATTGGATTTTGTTTATTGTTAGTATGTTGTAAGCGTCCTGTTACCAAGAGTACTAAAAATGATCTTAATATTATGTTTCATAAAATGTGTATATGCTAGAAGGTACTATGTGATGCAGATATGTTTATATGTGGCATGCTTTAGCTGGATACTGGGAAGGAGTTCCCCTTCTTTTGAATCACTAAAGAAGTACAATCCTAAGCTTGCTTATCCAGTTCGATCGTTGGGAAATACACCATAAGTTCCACCATAAGCTCTAATAATTGTACGAAGTATTTTCTTCATTTTAGATTGTAAGAGCAAGCATATTTATACTAATCAATGTCTTTATATTTCCTTTTGGAAGGCTCCTAAGGTTGATGAGTTGAAGTTTTTTGCATCCCAACTTTACTATAGCAATTCTGAAGGTTTGGTTTCAACTGGAAAATTGATCGAGGTAATTTCAAAGATACATTGCTTCCATAAATGTTTTGTTCATGCAATTTCATCAATATAAAAAATATGATCATTGGAGCTACATAATAACTTAAAAGAAGGGGGCATAAAGTAAATGTCTTGCGAGGCTATGGGTGTTGGGATTTGAATCCAAAATCACCACCATATATTAATGTGTGGAATTAATTGGTCCTAAATAACTATGTTAACTAAATGCCAAAGTATATTTTTTCGTTCGCTTATTTAGTTGATTAATTAGTGCAATTACATTCAAGACAATAGTATCTCCAACTTCGATTACTTCTATTTGGGAGTGCTTGATAAATGTAATTTGTGCACTTATTTAGGCCACATTATTAAACTTTAAGTCATTAAATTATTAATTTATATTTAACTTTGATCAATTTTCTTTTTGTTTTCCGTGATGGACTTGTCGGAAGCAATTGAAGAGAAAAGGACGATTATCGAATAAAAAATGCAATTTTGGGATCAAACTCCACGTGCTAGAAATTGAAAGACTTAAGTGCATTAATTATAAGGAAGCGAGGCCTTGAACGATAAATTGTAACTAATTGGGCCTCAAATAAATGGAAAGTGAAAAAGAATACTTGGGCCTCAATAATTGTAGAAAATGGGCTGCCTTGGGATTTATAAAAGATAGATAGAAAACGGCAGCCAGGAGAAAAAGGAAAACGGAAGAAAAACCTAAAAGAGAATTTAGTCTTCTTTGGGGAGTCAACAAAAACGGCTGCTAGAGGGGAGAAAAGAGGAGAATTTGGACGGCTGCTGGCAGGAAGAAATTGAGTAACAGTAGGGCTGCCGAACTATATTATATATATACACATTGGGAGGCCGCTAACGGAGTTGCTGGGGAATTAAAAAGGCAGCTGCTTGGAGGAAAATAAAAGTTGGCGTTGAAAGTCAGGCATTGCAGGCTGTGGGAAGAAAGGAAGGGAAGAATTCTTGGGGCTTTGCTTTGGAATTCAATCACAGTGGCAGCCAAATTAAAGGAAGCAAAACGGGAGAATAATCTAGAGAAAATTGGTCCCTTTTTGGAGTTAAAAAAAAAAAAAAGGATGCAACTGGGGAAATTAATTAGAGATAAATACATACAAGAAGAGGCGCTTGGGGGGTCAACATAGATAAATACAAGCTGTTGAAATTGGGCAGTAAAAAAGGGCAGAGCTGCTGGGAAAGAAGGCAAAGAAAAAGGCTGATTTGGCTGATTTATATATATATATACAGCAATTGCGGCAGAAAATTTAAAGGAATTGGAGACTAATCTATAGACAAAAAGGCAGCCAATTGGGGGATTAATACACATTGATACACACGGAACCGAGAGGAAGAAAAACCATAGAAAAGCTGGTTGGAAATAAGAGATTTCACATTGGATTCGAAGAAAGGCTGCCGGCTGAGTTTTTTGTGCAACTTTCTTCAATAATTGTGCAAGGAGCTTGAAAATTGAATCACTTCCCGTCGATTTTCGGTGATTTCCTTTCACTTTTATTTGTTTAATTCAACATGATGCTAGGCTAAATCTTTACATATTTGCGCACCATTAGGACAATAAATTGCTTATTCGTAGTATTGGAAAACTCATGATAGGTATAGTACTATTATTGGTACACACGGACAATAAATATTAGGAATAATATTTGTGACGTGTATGATCATATGTGATAATCTTAAATGTCAATGCATGTTTGCCATATGAATTCGGATTAGAAATAGGTTCGTCTTGTGGTAACCATAGGCTTATCATATCTTAGAAGAGAATAATAAATAAAAGTGAAATTATCGATTGTCGCAATGGCAAAAAATTTACATAGTTATTACTGGTTGAGAATTAGAATTAAGTATTGATCAGTGGCGTCAAAAATCTAATACGTTGATACATTTGATTTTTAAACCAACTTTCATTGTTTTCACAAGTTTTAGTTATAAAAATTCGTTAGCTATTCATTCGATCTTTTTTATTACAAACACGAATTTAAATATATCAAATATACTAGAATGATCATTATTTCCTGTGGGACGATAACTCTCTCATCATGATTATTACTTGTACAACGAACCCATATGCTTGCGGAATTGTGAATTTGACTGCATTATTACTCCTTGGAATCTACTTAGCTTTTACCTTGATAGCGTCTTTTAGGTATAGAATTCTTTAATTCAAATATTTTGGTTAAAACTTTATATGAAATAATGTTTATGTTATATATCATTATTTTATTTCAATTATTTGTGAATCAGAGGTTGCAAGCATATATGAGAATATAGGAAATGCGCAAGAAGCTCAAACTTCTTTACTATGGGAAAGAGCATATCCCAATTTGAGGCTTGACACTTTTTGGAATTTATTTTTCTTCTATGTTTAGATGGTTGTTTTATTTTTTTTCCCTTACTTTATCACAATTTAACTAAAGATATTAATGGTATGTTTGATTGCAAGCATCGAATCTACATGAAAAGAAAATAATTTCTAGGCAATTGAAAATTGTCAATTAAAGTGTTTGATTTATTTTATTTTAAACCTAGAAAATGTTATACTTGTCAATTTTTTATTAATAGGTAAATAGAGGAGAGAGGGAGGGAGTAGATGAGAGAGAAAAAGAGAATGAATTACCTGGAAAATAAAAATCTACTCTCCTCAAGGAAAATATTTTCCTTGTTTTGAAGGAAAATATGGTCATGTGATCAAAAGTAGGAAAATATTTTTCATGGAAAAATATCAATTAAAATAGCTAAGAAGTAGGAAATTGGTAGAAAAATATTGGCAATTAAACACACTATTAACTTATATTAGAACTTTATCATGAAGATTATACGGCAAAAGATTTTGTTGGAGCTAGTTAGAAAACGATTTACGTTGTATATGATAATCGGGCAGCTATTACTTGCACGAAATGTTCAAATTCTCTGAAAGTGACCATTAATTAGGAAATAAGAGATTTACTTTTATGTAAATCTTATAGGAATGTAGAAAGGTCGCTTATCAATGAATTATATCGTGTTAAATATTTGTACATATTGACATTAAATAAGTTAATTTCTTCTGAGTGGAGGCATGTTGACTATAAGTCATTAGATAAGAGAGTTCATTTGGTGATTGTGCAAAAGAGACTAAGAGCTTGTTTGGGAGTGATTTTTCACCCCAAAAAATTGATCTTTTGATCGTTATTTCACTATTCCAGCTGTGAAGTTTGACTTCTTCTCTCGTGGGTGGCCCCCACTTTCCTCCTAACGGTCACAAAATCATTCTCAAAATCACTCTCAAACGGGGCCTAAAAAAAATTACAGTATGATATACTCAATCTTGTATTGACTAGTTTTGAGACTAATCAAGCCTTTGTGATCGGATATGTTGGCGGTGTGTTTATCTTGAAACTGTTAAATTTGATTCTTTGAGGATATTTATATACATGAATTGGGACTTTGTCCAAAAAAAGCTTTCTCTAAAGCTACTGATTAGCTTGGATAATATGATATTTAATTATTTTCAATTTTTAATCGGTCCATGTTTTTCTATTTATCTTATCAAATTTAATCTATTAGTACTTACTAGCATTTGAATATGTGAAATTGTAAAGTAAATAGCAAGTTCTACCATATAAGATATCGTAAAAAAATTGGTAATATACCATCGCTTACTCTTTCTTTAATTACGACTTTATCCTCCTCCTAGCATAGCCTCTTGCTTTGATCCAAAAATTGACTAAGGACAGAAGCAACCTACAAGCATTAGCAACCGCTTTCGTTTTATGGAAATGGGATCCCCAATAGCTAGAGACAAAAGATTCATATGAGAAAACATAAGTAAACGGGCCTCCACTTGAGCCTCCAAAGATAAAGGTACATGAACAGCCATTTGATCCCCATCATCAAAATCTACATTGAATTTCTTACAAACTAATGGATGTAAAAAAATAGCATGCCCCTTCACTAAAACGTGCTGGAATGCTTGTATGCCTAATCTATGCAAAGTGGGTGCTCTAATCAGCAATACAGGATGTCCCTACATAACTTCCTGAAGTATTTCCCATACAATCTGTTCTTTTTCTTGAATTTTACTCTTAGCAACTCCTATGTTCGACGCAAGATGTTGTCTAATTAGACCACGAATTACAAATGTCTAGAAAAGCTCTATTGCTATTTCACGCGACAATCCACATCGATGTAATGAAAATGAAGGACCCACGACAATGACGGAGCGACTTGAATATTGGGTTATTCATTTTTAGTAAGTTACTATTTAACCTCATTATTTGAAATTGTAGAGTAATGCTATATAGCCACATTGGGTTGCCCTAGTTTAGCTGATCCAGATGATAGGCTAAATGAAAGGTGAAATTAAATGACTTATTTAATTTCACTTATTATTTAATGTCAAGTTAACGCCACCTAGACTGGGGTTGCAACCCTAGTGGGGTTAATAGGATTACTCAAAATTATATGGTTGGGATATTGTTGTTGCTATTGTTGTTGTTGTTGTTGTTGTTGTTGTTTTTTTAAATTGTGTGATTAAAAAAGATGAATTTTTTTTTTGGGATTATGTATAATATTATTTTATTGAAAAATATATATTTGATAAGAAGATAGAGAAAAATGAATTATAATTTTAATAGGGCCAAACACATGTTAAATAATGTATGCAAGTTGCAGAGATTGTAAAGATTGTTTTCTCAAATGGTAATAGTCATTATCTTTAATCATACCATTCTTTTTTCTTTAATATTTAATTGTATTTATTATGCTGGGAATTTTTGTGACTTGTATTGTGAAAAGCATTTGACAGATCAACTTTTTTTTTCGAAGTACGTCAATTTTGTGTGGCAATAGTTCATCGTGTTCCCATCAAACTTTTTCGCCTAATGCTTTGTTTATTAACTCGATTAGAATCAATTTTTCTAAGGATGTGTTAACTGTTGAACAAGCCAATTTGCTGTATTATATATGTAGGTTCACTTTTAGTACTCATCCGGAGATCAGATATATAATAAAAATATTTTTGATTTTCACGTTACCAATAATATAAATGATTGTTTTAATGTATCTTGTTATTGTAAAGTAGAGCACTTTGTTATCATATTTGCACATTGAGACATCCAAGGTCATTTATACTTAAGTCAGCCTTTATAATTTGTTGTGACGTTTTTGCACTTTATCAAAATGTTAGACTGCAATTTTTCTCCCATTGTTGTTATTTAAATGCTAATGTAATGAGAGAGAAATGTCTCACCTTTACTTAATGAATTTCTTGTTTTTCCTTTTTTAATTAAATTTAATATAATGAATTATGAAAATTGGCTTCATATGCACCAGTCTTTGTGCAAGGAAGGCTAAGATGAACATATATTCGTTTGCTTATTTTCATAAATTTATAATTATGCTACTCTTCAAATACACTCTTAAGCACTTTGAAGCTATGTTCTTAGAATTTAACTCATTGAGCTGTTGTTTGTCTATCATTCTCCAAAAATTCTTTTTTTTCCCCATTTTAAACCCATTTTCAATCATACATTATCATAATGAAATATTTTGCATGTGAATTCAAAATTTTTCTTACCTTTCAACCGCACATTATTAGAAAATTACTATTTCAAAAGTTATTCTCCCAAAAAATTCTTTTTAATATGCATCAAATAAGTATTGATGTTGATATAATAAGATTGTATTGTTCTTCTGTTGTCAAAATATGGATTCTAGTGTTCAATTTGAATTTAAATAATTAATATATTATACTTTTGCAACTGGATAAAATATTGAAAGGTGCTTTACTTCAAAAACTATGGGATTTGTAATATCATGCATTCTCTATGAAAAATGGTAAATTTTGATTCTTTTGTACTTTTACATTACAAATGACACAGGTTCCGAATAAGGTGTCTCCCGATGCAACGATTTTGTTAATAGTTGGACGTCACATTGTGGTTCCATTGTTGTAGAGGACATAGCTCCAAAGTTCATAGAGATTATGTAGAGTCGACTAGAATGTTTTGAAAATGGCCCAAATATTGAAGATAGAGAGTCCGTGTGTTCGTTGTTTTTCAAATTGTATACAGTTGATAACATCATCCATCAATTGTTATAGTAAATTCTTTAGATTGATTTTAATGTATTCATTCATGGAACACTTTACTTTTGTGTCGTGGCATCAATTTGCTTGATTATGTTATGAACCTTAATTCATAGCAGCGAATTTATTAACTTTAAAATGATATATTGTTTATTTTTTTATTCAAATTAGTCACGTGCTTGGAAACATGTCATGTTGGGGGCAGTGTTCAAGTTCTTAACATCTTGTATTCAGGAAAGAGATGTTATGTTTTCATCAAGATATTCAGTAAATATCTCTCGTCTATGGATAAATATTTTTTTTCTGAATGCAGAGTGTTTAGAGCTTGGTCATTGCCCCCAACATGATATGTTTTCAAGTACCAATTGAATAAAAAAAAAATAATCCGTCATTTTAATGATAGTGAATTCGCTGTTATAAACCAAGGTTCCTAGCATAATCAAGTAAATTAATAGTTCTTATTGATTTCACGACACAAATGTAAAGTGGTTCATGAATGAATATATTAAAATTTATCTAAAGAATTTACTATAACAATTGACGGATGTTGTTATTAACTGTATACAATTTAAAAAACAGAGAATGAAAACTCTATCTTTAATATTTTGGTCGTCTTCAAAGCATTGCAATTGACTCTCCATAATCTCTGTGAACTTTGGAGCTATGTCATCGACAAAAGTGGAACCCCAAGGTGTCGTCAGACTATTGACAGAATCATTATATTGGGGTAAAAGAATTAGACTTTACCATATTTCACAAAGAATGCATAATGTTCCAAATCCCACATTTTTTTAATTAAAGTTCTTTCCAATGTTTCATCTAGTGGGAGAAGTATAATATATTGATTATCTAAATTCAAATTGGATACTAGAATTCATGTTTTGACAACGGAAGAACAATACAATCTCATCATATCAGTATAAGCACCTATTTGATGTTTATTAGAAAGAATTTTTTTTGGGAAAAATGAGTTTTGGAATGGTTTTTTTTTGATAATATGGTTGAAAGGTAATAAAATATTTTATTGTGAGACTGTGATTGAAAGTGAGTTAAAAAAAGAGTTTTTTGGGGAACGATAGACAAATAAGAGTTAAATGCCAGTAATCACAGCTTCAAATTGTTCTAGTATTTGGGAATGATATCATTATAAATTTATGAAAATAAGCAGATAAAGATATTTTTATCTTGGTCTTTTCACATGCCAAAGGTTGATGCATATGGAAGCCAATTTTAATAATTTTTCATATTAAATTTAATATAAAAGAAGAAATTCACTAAGTAATGGTAAAACATTTCTCTCTCATTACAATATCATTTAAATAATAACAATGGGTGAAAAATCGTGGTGGAACCTTTTGAAAAGGTACATGAAATTCACGACAATTTATAAATGTTGACTTCAGTAGAGACGACTTTTGATATCTCAATGTGTAAAATCTCACAACAAACTACTCTGCTTTACAAAAATATGGTACATTAAAACAATTATTTATATTATTTGTAACATGAGGATCAAAAATATTTTTATTATGGATATGTATTATAAGTGAGACTGCATATATGATACAACAGATTGGTTTGTTCAACAGCTATCACATCCCCAGGAAAATTGATTCCAATTGAGTTAGTAAACAAAGAATTAGGCGGAGAAGTTTAATGAGAACACATGAACCATTGCTGTACAAAATTGATATACTTCGGAAAAAAAGTTGATGCGCCAAATGCTTTACACCATACAAGACATAAAAATTTCTTGCATAATAAATACAGTTAAATATTAAAGAAAAATGAATGGTATGATTCAATATAACGATTGTTTCCATCTCAGAAAAACAAGCTTTGCAGCGTGCATCATTTAGCCTTTGTTTGGCCCTACTGAAATTATAATTTTTTTCTCTATCTTCTTATCAACCATATATTCTTCAATAAAATAATATTACACATTATCCTAAACTTTTTTTCTTTTTTAATCACACAATTAAAAAAAATACTATTCCAACAATTAAAATTTCTAATAATGGGGGCTAAATGGTGACTTACTAAAAATGGATAACCAAATACAAATGGTGTATAATCAAAGCAGGAGGCTATGCTAGAAGAAGAGTAAAGTCGTAATTAAAAAAAATGTAAACGACCCGATATGTTAGAACTTGTCATTGAATGCACAATTCCATATATTCACATACTAGTGAGTACTAACGGATTAAGTTCGATAAACTAAATAGAAAGAAATGGACCGGCAAAAAATTGAAAATAATAGAATATCATCTTACCCAAACTAATTAGTAGCTTTAGAAAAAGCTTTCTTTGGACAAAGTCTCAGTTCATGTATATAAATTTCCTCAAAGAACCAAATTTAACAGTTTCAAGGTGAAGACATTGCCAACATATTATCTAGTCACAAAGGCGATTAATTTGATTGGTCTCAAAACTAGTCAATACATGATCGGATATATCATGCTGTAATTTCTTCTTATTCTCTTTTGCAAAATCATCAAATGAACTCTTTGAGCCAATGACTTGTAGCACCCGAACTTTTTCGAGATCGGGGTTAGAATGCTTCCACTCAGAAAAATTAACTTATTTAATGCCAATATGTATAAATATTTAATGGCGGCCTTTTTTTACATTTCTATAAGATTTACATTTTATGTAAATCTTCCATTTCCTGATTAATGATCACTTCCAGAGTATTTGCACATTTTGCATAAGTAATAATTGCGCGACTATTATCCATTGCATAGCTCCTTTTCTAATTGGCTCCAACAAAACCTTTTGGTATATAGTCTTCGTGATAAAATTTTAAATAGAAGTTAATATCTTTAGTTGAATTATGATAAAGTAATGGAAAAGAATAAAACAACCAACTTAACATTAAAAAAAAAAAAGAATAAATTTCAAAAAGTGCCAATCCTTAAATTGGGAGATGCTCTTCCCCCACATTAAAGAAGCTTGAGCTTCTTGCGTATTTTCTATATTCTCATATATGCTTGTGATTCACAAATAATTAAGATAAAATAATGATATATAACATAAACATTCCATCCTACATATAAAAGAGTGGAAGAATTAACGAGTTTCAAGATGTCAATAGTTGAGTAGTTCTCACTTTGTGTGTTTGACCTGTTGATTAGTGGTGTTTTTCAAAAATATTTTTTTCATTCTATCTGTCGGTTGTATCCTTAGTTCTAATATTCCAGTTAAGCAAAAGATCATTTGCTACACAAAGAACTATTTAAGTGATTTTTGTTCTTGTTGAATAATAAGAGGCTACATCATAAGTTTGAGTTACATAGATGAGTAATATTGTTCATACTATTAGGCATTCTTTTGTGTGGTGAGAGGGAAAGAAGCACTCTCATTCACAGATCCTTTATCGGCTCCTCCAGCAACTGTAGTTTTTTGGTTAATTTGATTGCACCTTCTTTTATGCATGTTTATTTGTTAATGTTAGCTGTCAATTGCTTTTGTCGTTTTAGTAATTCTATTTTCAGTAACCTTTGGTCTATTTCCTACTACTGGATGAAAATTTTTAATTATTACATTGTATCAAGTTTCGAATTGTTTTTTCAACGATGTCATCTTGGAGTATTACGCTAGATTCCTATCTTATGATGATTTCGATATTCCTTTTCCAATTGTCATGCTATTATCAATATTAAGGTGATAATTACAGATAAGTTTGATCATTGACGACTTTATATGAGAAGATCGATTGTCAACATGGCCCATTGTTGAAATTGGTTCTACCATGAAATGTTGTGCCCAGTGTTCTAGGGGTGCTACTGATCAGTCCTTACAACATGTGATGTCAATCTTCTATTGATTTGTGACTTTGTTTAAAGCTACAACACTTTTTACAGTGCAAATGTTGTTTGTTCTTTTCTGATAATAGTGATTCTTCCTATTTCTTAAAATTCTTCTGAATGTTGGTAGTATCTATTGTTTTAACAATTTCAGAAAGTAAGTTCTTCTTGGATTTTTACCAAGTTAATAATATATAATAGGCCAAGCCAAAAATGAGAAATGATTGCTTGTTCTCTAAGTAACTTTAACAATATTGCCTAACTGATTAGCTGATCATATTCTATTAACTATTTATGTGTTTACAGGTTGAGAATGTTAAGCAACATTGTTTTCCTATTTTCCTAATGCTTTTAATTGTCCCATGCTGGAAGAGAATGACTTCAGAAATGATAGTGTGAGTTGTTTTTGATTTCTTTTTATTTTTAGGAATAGAGAAAGTATACCTATTATTTCACACAATTACAAAAATCTATAGCTCTATGAGAGCCATATGTGGTGTTGGCATGGTTAAGGGATTCGAAAAGACCTTGTACATGACCAAAGGTGGTGGTGCTAATGTAGTAGCCTACAGTTACACCAAGTGTGATGCCCTAGGTGCTGAAATTGTCGTTACCTCTGTGCTCGTTTACAATATTTTCTCTACTACTGATGCCAAACATAAAGTTAGAGACTCACAAGTTCCTATAAGCATTCCACCTGTCATTGTAGGCCTGTTTCTATTGACATTATTGATTAGACTTAAGCGAATATAAATCATTCTTCATATTAGGTATGATTAAATGTGATTGAGCTTGAACAAGAATTGTCTTCTGTATCTATAAGAATCTCTATTTAGGTTTGGATTTGAGTTTATGTATATTCTATACATTCATTTTACTTTATTTATGACATTTCTTGATTACTAAGATAAATCAATATCTTTGGCTGATGAGTGTGTGTTAATATAAGTGGTTCCTCACCTATCATATTCTCAAACGTCCTTGTTCGGAGCATATTTGGCTAAGCTTAAGCTTTACTTATATTTATTAGGTGAATAAGTAAGTTGTGTAATAAGCATATTTTTTATTGGTCAAGGTTGTAACTTGTTATTATTTGAAAGTAAGAAGGGTAAACGCGTTTGTAAATAATGTACTTTTTTAAGCGTAGCCAAGTATTCAAAGAGTTATTATTTTCCATGATTTTAGCTATTTTTGTTTTGTTTTTTAGTGTTGATTTATGTATTTTATTTAATCGATCAAGATGAAGATGTAAGAAATGTTGAATACAGAGTATGGAATCCTTTCCACTCGAAATTGATAGTTGCCATTCTTGGTGGAGTCAGTGATACTTGTCTAATATTTTATTTATATCTATTATCCTGATAAGATGTGTGTTTTTGTCATTAATGTTGATGCATTTTATATATCCAATAATCTTATCTGCACAATTTACTTTCTGGTCTATTTGGTTTTGAAACCTGGTGCTCGGTATCTTTTATCTAGGAGCTACTTCAAGAACAATTATTTCTCATCTATATAATTTTGTTGGCCCTGCAAGTAATTTTCTTTGTCAGAGCTCTATCATTTCTCCATATATTTCATGGAGTGGTGTTTATGAAATCCTGTTTGTAATTACGTTGTTTGCAGACTGGAATGGCATACGCAATGAAATTTTCTCACATAAGCAATAGGGACTTGGTCAACATGACGAATAAGAGGGTGAATGTTATTCCTTTTTTTGAATCATTTTTGCAAACTACGTTGAGAAAGACCAACCTCCTATGTACCATATTCTTTTTGTACCTCGAAAGGGAGAGCGGGACCATGCATGTTGCCGCCAGAAGCAGAACCCCATATTTCTTCTATCATGATTAATCTTCCATCTACTCATCCATCTACAGATAGTGTGTGTGCATAATCTGAACAAGGTGCTGCTCATGCCATTATATGAGGGAAAATAGACTTGGAAAAGGAATCGTGGCCAAGCATTCAGAAAGTGTCAAGAGTCTTGTGTGAAAGATATTGGAGCCACATCCTAAACTTCGACTCACTACAAAACAATTTCTGGGTAAAATATTGTTCGCGTTTGCTAAGTTATTTAAAAAATATAAAATCCTATTCATTATGCTGTAAATCAGTTTTGTTCGGACAATCTTCACTCTCTAGTCTTCTATTTCATGCTTTGTGCAATTTACCTATTTCTTGGGGCTTTAGTGTTCATTTTTTGCTTGGTTGCCTCTTTACCGAATCTTGACATGTTTTCTATTTTTAAGTTTGTCTACACAATTCTTTTGCTCTTGATTTGTGTCCCATTATGCATGTATAATGGATTCTGCTCCATAGTAAATTTAGTTTCAAGGAAAACTTAAAAATATCTAATAATTTAAAAATTTTGTAGTTCAACAAATTGTCTAGCTTGTTATTTATTGCTAACAATAAATATCAAACAAGTTGGCCATGAGAACCATGCTCCATAAGGGGGAAAATGATCTTTGCACTACCAGATTGAGTGGAGTAGTTGTTGTACTCAATGTTTTTAAAATCAACCTCAAAAGGTCGAACCAGGGTCGAACCGGGATTGAACCGGTGACTTTCATAAAATCAAAATGAAAAATATACATTTATAAAGAAGGGAAAAAATGAAAAGCAAATATTGAAATCAAATCACAAAACCATCAAAAATATTTCTATAAGCAAATTTCGATCACAAGTGCAGCAAAAATCAAACAAATTTTTAAAAAACCATAGGCTTTGGCTCCATTCAATGGTCGACAAACTTGTTCTCTTCATTAATTCATTTGCCTCTCTCTCTCTCTCTCTCTCAAATGTATTAACCATTTTGTGGGTTTAATCCCAAACATAGTTTTCCTTAATCTGAAGCCTTATTTGTGAATTGCCTTCTGCTGTTTCTGGGTATTGATTTGTGAACAAAAATGGTTGCAAGTTCATAACTGTCTCTTCCATTTTTACCGTTTCAAAGTTTTTGCCTATATGCACTAAGTAACCTTATATTTTGATTTAGGTTGCAAATGGATGGATACAGTAGAATTCAGGAGGAAAAGAACGAAAAATGATAAAAATGGAAGCAAGTGAAAGTTCAAAGACCAAGTTGCAAATAATCCAAAGATGAGAAGGGCGATGGAAATATGATTTGGCAATGCTAGGGGTCAATTGATTGCAATTAGAAGTCAAAAGAAGTGAAATATGATCATAACATTTTCACAAGTCGATTTTCAACTGCACAAGAATATTCTAGATTTTTAGTTAGAGATTGTGATCTATTTTTGACCTAGTAAACTTTTGAATTGGGAAAGAACTATTTCAAGTAAAACTGTATCCTTCTTGTTAGCTTTCCAACACACTTTGAATCGCCTCAATCAGACATTGGAAGAAAAAGTTATGGCCAAAATATAGAAAACTGTCTGGTAAAAAAAGGGTAGGAACCATGCAGTCGCATGGTGTTAATTGCATGTGGTCGTACATAGGTGTGCAGGGAATTTCAGGTATGAAATTGATTCAATGTTGCAACCATGACTTTGTACGTTGCGGTCACATAGAACAACTCTGGTTGCGATTTTTCAGTTTCATAATTCCATTCAACCACTTATGGAAACAAATCTCTACACCATATATAAGCACTAAATCTTGTCTAAGATCGGGAGAATGCCCTCATACACTTTTCTCTCATCTTGGTGCTCAAGAAACTCTATGAAGAACTAAAATCGAGGTGAAGCTAGGAATGAACTCTTTGGATTTGGTAATTTCACATCCATTATTTCATGTATTCTGGTTTGTCATTGTTAAACAATTCTAGTATTTAGATTTTCATTCTTATGATATTACATTGAAATCGGTTTAACATTTACAAGATTTTTCATGGATTCAGTCATAGTTTTTTCATTGTTAAATTAAATTATTTGTTGAGTTTCAATTTCAATTACCTATTGTTGAGATTGGTTTAACTTTTATCAAATTCCTTATAAATCTTGTCATGCTCTTTCTATCGAAAGATTGAAATAATTCTTGAATTTTAAACTTAATATTACTTTATTGACGGATTAATTACTGCATTATGCTTGATGTATATGGTAGATCTTTGATCTTGTTCCAACAAAAATGTGCGAATATGTTATAAGTCTAAATTCTAGGATTGCAGTGTGAGTTAAATTGATCTTTATTATTAAATCTTCCGATTGGAGAGTTGGGATGAAAAATCTCCAATTGAGTAATAAATGTGATTGATCCAATCCAATTGAGGGAATTCCAACACTTCGTCATCTCAAGACATTAACCTTAATTTCATTACTTTAACATTGAATTCGCCTACACATTTCAAGAGGACAATCAACCTTTTTGGATTCTTCGATTAATTTTCCATCTCCTTGTGGAATCGACACACCAAAGCTATATTACAACTATCGCGTTATTATTTGGGCGTAATGAATAACTGAGTAATCCGTTGAAGTATCTGCCATGTTGTGAAATTTTGTGCGCAGTCCATAGTATAAAAGATATGCCTGTGCCTGCTTAGGAATGTCAATTTTTGGACAGTTCTTAAACGTGCTCTTGAACCTCTCCCATACCTCGAAATATGTCTCAATATCCGTCTGCTTGAAAGTATAAACTTTATTCCGAATTTGATGGACTCGAGATTGCAAGAAGAATTTCATTGTAAAGTTTTGCAACATGTCATTCCAAGATAATATGCTCCCTGAAGGTAATGAGTAGAGCCATGCTTTTGCACTATCCTTCAAAGTATGATGGAATAAACACATTCAAAAGACATCTAATGACAGCCCCTCATGGCTGATGACAACACATAACATTAGAAAAGTTGGATATGCTCGTGTGATTTTTTCGTAGTTTTCTCGAAAGGTTTTATGTTATGATGATTCTGGAAGAGATTGATGACACTAGTATGATTTAGAAGTTAGCCTATTCGAAGGATGAAATGATAGGAGGTAACACTAGTACATGCATTGGATTCACATAATCTCCTACTAGTACTGGATCCTCGTTGGAAACAGGTATCTATAGAGCTAGTGGTGGTTGTTAAATCAAATGCTGAATATGATTTTTGATTTTGATTCTCAACCATTAGCTTGCTTCTCTTTGTTCTCTTCTATGTTGTCTAAATGTTCTTTCAATTTTGGGGTCTACTGGAGTTGGATAATCTTGTTAGAATCTTGTGGAAGCTGATGACAACTTGAAAGAAGTGAAACAGAAAGAATTCAGATAGTATAATGAATAACCTAAAAAAAGGAGAAAAAGAAAAAAAATATCGAATCTAATATAAACTAATAAACTAAAATTAAAACTATTATTTCTTGACAACGACACCAAAAACTTTTTTTTTGTAAAATCCCTCAAGCGCACGGGTTCGTTGACAAGTAATAGATAATGTAAGTTTAGAGTTATTAGCCCATGAGGAATAGTGTTTAATTTTGATCTACTAGTTATTATCAAGTTCGATAAAGAGTAATATTAAAAGAGATTTTTTTTTGTGATTTTGTAATCTAACTTTAACTAAGAAAGCAATTAAGAGTGGTTTTTAGCAAATATGTGATGAATGTGTTGGATTTCTGAATCCCATTATTAGTGTTATTTCCAATTCTCGACCCATAAAAAATAGTGTTATTTCCTGAATGTTAATGAAAATCAATAATTCAATTTATTTAATATCATTTTCCAAGAGAATCAAACCTATGCTTAACACAATCCGATTTTATTCGTAGTCTAAATTCATATGAAAAACATGCATTTGATGACATGATTTTTCACGCGATTGCAAACGCTATACATATTATTCATAATATCTATTGTCCATGTGTTAAATATGCAGTATTTTACCTATTGTGAGCCTCCCAATACTATAAATAGGCAATAAGTTATCTAAATAGTGATCGACCATTCAAATAACACGATGTAGATGCATAAATAATCAAGAAACTCAAGAAATTACTAAATTAACGAGTCTTGAATTAAGAACAACTAATAAGGTTCGTCATCTATCTAATACAATAAAAAACTTAGTCTAACATTTTTATAATTAAATTACACAAGAATAATTGAAAAAAAATATCAATTAGGAATAAGAAAAATTAATTAGGAGTTTTTTTTATTTTTTATGTTCTAGACTTAAATCTTGAAATCGAGCTATGAATTTTCAAAATCCTTTTATTATTTACCTTGGATAGATATATAGACTTATTCTTTACCGCCAAAATATGTAAAATATGATGAAATTTGGGTTGAATGCAGGATCTACATTCTGGTCGAATTTTGGTATTTAAAAGATGCTGAAAAGATTGCATTGAATTGTTACCAAAACAAAAATAAGGAGAATCGGATTTTTTCCATTTAGGTATAGCCAAGGCACGTAGCTGGCTTGCTTGGGGAGCCTCAGAGCCAAAAGTACCTCCTCTGCAGGTCTAGGCACGCGCCAAGGATTTTACTGATCAATTTTCAGTATTTTTTTATCATAACTTTCTTTCTCAATATTCGATTGAGGTGATTAAAAATGTGTTGGAAAACTAATTCTTGAGGTGATTAAAAATGTGATGGAAAGCTAACTAAAAGGGATACAAGAATATCATTTTTCAAATTCGCAATTTGCTATGCCAAAAAGGGTATCAATTTGAGGCTAAAAATTCAAAGTTATACTCTTTTGGATAGAAATTGATGTTTGATAATATTTTGACTATATTTCATTTTTTTTATACTTCTTTTCTCATCCAATTGACCTATAGCACTCTCAAATCTTCATCTTGAGGTCCGTCACAACTTTTGAATATTTGTACTTTAGTCTCACACTTTTGAATTTCGCCATTCTTCTCTATTTTAGCTCGTTTTCTTCAATTCTTTACCCAAATATGAGTTTTACCTATTAAACACAATAAATAACAAATGAGATAGTATGTCAATTAAGGAATTATAAAATATCATTATTAAAGGCCCCAAATAAGTCCATAAAATACACTTATCAATTAACATTGATCTTTGATTGTAATTGTTTATCTATAAAATCATTTAATCTAGTTTTTACCATCAATAGTTCATTTTCATAGTTTTTAACATTGAGAGGTAGAGTATGAGGTCTTGGCCGTCTGACTATTAGTATATCAATGATGCGAGTTTCCGATTTAAGTTTTGGAAATGAATGGACTATAACTTGGAAAATATGAAAATGCATTAAGAAAGTTTAAGACATTGCGATTATTTGAACACTTAAATTATAAATACATAGCCGCCATGCCAACTTAGCTTTGACACTTACTTCTACACAAAACTCAACATTTTAATTGGAGTCTTATCTTTTCAATATAATTTTTTGAATTTCTGTGTCCAAAAAAATTTAGCATGTAAGTGTAACAATGGGCAAAGATTAATAACATTGAATGTAACAAAAAAGTGATGCAACATTCGAAAACAATTGTCTATATAATTACCTGAAGTTTTATCACAAAGGTAAATTTTTTTATAATCTTCAAATAATAATAATAAAATAAATCAAATGTATAAAGATAAAGGAAAGAATTATTTATTATTATTATTATTTTTTTTTTTAAAACCCACGTCAAAGTGATTGGCAAAAAGTTGGGAGGCGGGTTGGGATAGTAGGGAAGAAAATTTTCATTTTTATTATTATTCTTCATCATTTCATTTTTTTTATTTGTCACAACTTATTTAAAAAATAACTTTTTTCAACGTCATTTTCAAATAATCTCTCCCACACAAACACTAAGGGTCTGTTTGATTGTAAAGATGAAATTTGAGTAGAAAGAAAACGAATTCTAGAAAATTGAATTGCTTAGAAATTGTTTTACTGGAAATTGTTAATTATTGTGTTTGATTGATATAATTTTTCACGTAGAAAAATGTTGAAGTAAAAGTGTTTTTGGTATTTGTTTGATTATGATTTACATGAAAATGGTCAATTAAAGAGATAGAGTTAATTGGTATTGGGGATAGAATTTGTTTCCATTGCCCAAAAAAAACCAAGAAAATCATCTATCTTTTAGTACTAATTTGACTTTGTTTTACATGAAAATTGTCAATTAAAGGAAAATATTTTTTTTAAATTAGGGATATAATTTCTTTTCGTTGCCCAAAAAAATAATAAAAATTGGCCAGTAGTCCAGAAAATGAATTAATTCATTTTCATCAATTTGGTGAAAAATGGCTGACGTCGCATGAAAGTGGAAAAATGAATTGCCTAAAAAATATACATTTACAAAGTAATCTCGATGTACAAGGCAAAGCCATTCAATATGATAATCTGATATCCATAAGCTAAACTGTAAACGGGGAAATGAAAGCCGAAGACTAATAAGCCACTAAATATTTAAAATTCACATCAAAATATACCCCATGTAAACATTCACTAATGATCTGAAAGCTATAAAATCATATGCACATAAATCGTCTTATCAATACTCTGTTCACGGCCGTAACCCCTCAGTGCACAAGATAAAAACAACATAATCATCTTTATACATGGTTGTAGCCCCTAGTGTATAATAGGTACCTTTACCCTTACACATGGTTGTAACCCCTCAATGTATAAGAGTTAAATATATGACTCTAGTACACGGTCGTAGTCCCTCATTGCACTAGAGTAAGATAATTATATCAATTATTTTCTGATAATTTCAAAACAATCATGCTCATTTACTAATTTCTCGAAAAAAAAAAATTTTTTTTAATTAATATGCTTCTATAAAAAAAAAAAAAAATCTTTTTTTTTTTTTTTGGAAAAGAAGGTTTTCCGCTCACCAAGACAAGCTATAGGCTATGAATGCCAATAAGCTTTTCCAATATCTTAGTCACCACCTTGTTGAAATTGGAAATTAAGTAATCCCCAAGCTTGAGCTCCAATTCGTACTTATCTCACCTCTTTTCTTCTTCCCTTTTTCTTCCTTTCTTTCTTATTCTTTTCTTTTTTCTTTATTCTTTTCCATTTTTCTTCTCTTTCTCGGCCTTTATGCTTCACTTCCCGATTTTTCTAGTATGCGTGTGTGTGTTTTTGGGAGACAAAATGGTGAAAGGTTGAACATAAAGGCCCACTTACTAAAAATTGCAAGGGAAGTCCCTCAACTCCATTTTAATATAACATTTAATCCTTCTAACTTCCCTCAATATAAATGTAAATTCCCAACTTTAAATTGTATCCAATTAAACACTCATATATTGCCAATTATAAAATAAACCCCAATTTTTTTATTGACTTTGACCTTGACTAGTCAATTTTTTATTTTTGACCAAGAAAAATTGAATTGTAACACCTTTAGTGAACAAGTCCAAAAAACTAAGCTGCGTAGCAGAAGACGAAGAGAAATGGCTGTCCAACGGGATCTTCGGCCTTCAACCAAACGCCTTTTACATGCATTGAGCACTTTTACATAGCAGCTAACCCAAAAATCAAACCCTCACTATATATTACATATATACTGCATCTTCGTATATGTATATCCTGTATTGATTGGGGAAGGAAACCAGTTTGGAAATTTTGTTGTTCCTTTTGAATTTTAGGACTCCAATAATTTCAAAGATGCACTCAATGTTAGACAATATGATAATTGTAAAGCGTCTTCTCTTTCGAAGACTCGAGTTGGTTGTAATGTTTTAGTATAAATACATTATTAATATATCATTCTTTTGACATTCAAACCCAGCACTTTCAACCCATTTATTTTTTTCTTTATATGGCATCATAGCCAAATTAAACTTGCATTTTTTTTCCAGGCTCATAAATCCGCAAATGGCCTCACCTGAAACAAATTTCTCTCCCCTCAAATTTGAAAGCAATGGCACAAATGGATCCTTTAACCTACGTTATCTTCTACCTGCCTCCTTCAAGCTTGAAGGACCTAACTATCTAGGATGGCGATCGTCGTCTCTACCATTTTCCAACCAATTGCGGTCAATGATGGCTCATATAAAGCATCGGTTACAAACACTTGCACAAGGTAGTTGCACCATTTATGACTTATCTTCAAACTGCTAAGTGCTAACTGATCAAAGGACTGCAGCGGGTTTTGTCCTCCAATACGACACATTTTGCACTCATTTTTAATAAGCAGAAGAATAGTCTCTCACAAAAAAAGAGACCTCCCTACAAACAAATTAGCCCCCACCAAATACTCGAAATGATAGTTCCTCCAATGTTCCGTAGTATACACAAGCGTCAATTCCGAATCAGGGATAATATGCACTAGGAAATCGGCCCATATGTCAAATATGTGGGAATACAGGTCATACTGCTCTTGACTACTTCTACAGATTTTATTTTTCATGCCAAGGCCGACATCCTCGTGCTAAGCTTGCAACAATGGTCGTTGAATCTAACGGTGCTTATGAGCACCAAGTATCGCATGCTGAAGGTTGGGCCATTATGTTCTATATAAAGGCCCATCAGAGATGAATTATGCTCCTTTGCCATATAAATGGTGACAAAAGCAGTGATTGATTAGAGATTGCATTATTAGATGCAAAGCTAACAAGACGATGTCGGGTCCCATCAAAAAAGGAAAAGTAGAACCCGAAAAAGGGGGAAAAATCCAACTATTCATCTAAACATTTTAACTTTTTATTTTTTAACTACACTTCGACCCAAGTTTAGTTTTGTTTCAACCATTAGCTTGAGCGTTTCTGAAATAGATATTGTGGTACTAACTTCCTTGGCCTCTTGCATATTAGTTCGTTGAAGAAGCTCTATAAAATACTTTCTTTGAGATAAGAACAAACCATTGAAGGTCCGAGTTCTTTCAACACCCAAGAAGTAGCTAAGTTTGTTGAGATCTTTGAGAGAGAACCTATTAGATAGCTGACTGGTGAAATCTTGAAGAGTTGGAGGATGATTGCTGGTGAGTATAATGTCATTTTGGATTATTATGCTAGATTCCTATCTTATGATGATTTCGATATTCCTTTTCCAATTGTCATGCTATTATCAATATTAAGGTGATAATTACAGATACGTTTGATCATTGACGACTTTATATGAGAAGACCGATTGTCAACATGGCCCATTGTTGAAATTGGTTCTACCATGAAATGTTGTGCCCAATGCTCTAGGGGTGCTACTGATCAGTCCTTACAACATGTGATGTCAATCTTCTATTGATTTGTGACTTTGTTTAAAGCTACAACACTTTTTACATTGCAAATGTTGTTTGTTCTTTTCTGATAACAGTGATTCTTCCTATTTCTTAAAATTCTTCTGAATGTTGGTAGTATCTATTATTTTAACAATTTCAAAAAGTAAGTTCTTCTTGGATTTTTTGCCAAGTTAATACTATATAATAGGGCAAGCCAAAAATGAGAAATGATTGCTTGTTCTCTAAGTAACTTTAACAATATTGCCTAACTGATTAGCTGATCATATTCTATTAACTATTTATGTGTTTACAGGTTGATAATGTTAAGCAACATTGTTTTCTAGTTTTCCTAATGCTCTTAATTGTCCCATGCTGGAAGAGAATGACTTCAGAAATGACAGTGTGAGTTGCTTTTGATTTCTTTTTATTTTTAGGGCTAGAGAATGTCTACCTATTATTTCACACAATCACAAAATTCTATAGTTCTATGGGAGCCATATGTGGTGTTGGTGTGGTTAAGGGATTAGGAAAGACCCTGTACATGACCAAGGGTGGTGGTGCTAATGTAGTAGCCTACAGTTACACCAAGGGTGATGCCCTAGGTGCTGAAATTGTCGTTACCTCTATGCTCGTTTACGCTATTTTCTCTACTACTGATGCCAAACATAAAGCTAGAGACTCACAAGTTTCTTTAAGCATTCCACCTGTCTTTGTAGGCCTGTTTCTCTTGCCATTATTGATTAGACTTAAGCGAATATAAATCATTCTTCATATTAGGGGTGTGTTTGAGCCTCATTATTTGGCTTTATAATGAGATGAATAGTGTTTTTTTTCTTTTAAATGAGTGGTTGAAAATTTTTTGATTTACATGTAATATTATTTTATTGAAGATTGTGTAGTTAAAAGTAGGAGAGAGAAAATTTTAATTTAATGTAATAAGAAATAATGGGGCTCAAACAGGGGCTAGGTATGATTAAATGTAATTGAGCTTGAACAAGAATTGTCTTCTGTATCTATAAGAATCTTTGTTTAGGTTTGGATTTGAGTTTATGTATATTCTATATATTTATTTTACTATATTTATGACATTTCTTGATTACTAAGATAAATCAATATCTTTGGCTGATGAGTGTGTGTTAATAGAAGTGGTTCCTCGCCTATCATATTCTCAAACGTCCTTGTTCGGAGCATATTTGGCTAAACTTAAGCTTTACTTATATTTATTAGGTAAATAAGTAAGTTGTGTAATAAACATATTTTTTATTGGTCAAGGTTGTAATTTGTTATTATTTGAAAGTAAGAAAGGTAAACGCGTTTGTAAATAATGTACTTTTTTAAGCGTAGCCAAGTATTCAAAGAGTTATTATTTTCCATGATTTTAGCTATTTTTGTTTTGTTTTTTAGTGTTGATTTATGTATTTTATTTAATCGGTCAAGATGAAGATGTAAGAAAGGTTTAATATAGAGTATGGAATCCTTTCCACTTGAAATTGGCAGTTGCCACTCTTGGTGGAGTCAATGATATTTGTCTAATATTTTATTTATATCTATTACCCTGATAACATGTGTGTTTTTGTCATTAATGTTGATGCATTTTATATATCCAAAAATCTTATCTGCACAATTTATTTTTTGGTCTATTTTGTTTTGAAACCTGGCGCTCGATGTCTTTTATCTAGGAGCTACTTCAAGAATAATTATTTCTCATGTATCTAATCTGGTTGGCGAGATTAGAATAAGAGGGTGAATGTTATTCCTTTTTTTAAATCATTTTTGCAATGAACTTTTCTTGTTTATATGCATCTTTATTTTGTATGTATAATTTGGAAATTGATGAATATAATCAGGGTTTTTCATTAACTTCTTCTACATATTGATTTTGTTAGTTGGAAATTTCATATTAATTAGCTCTAACTCTCTCCGTTGAGGCGTTAGTTTTAAGGCTCCCTTGTTTAAAATAAATCTTTACCTAGTCATTTTGTCGTCTACTTTACGGTCAAGTGATTTTCTTATGGATTTTGTTTGTTAGTGCCAATTTATTGGTTGTAGCGACATGGATTATGATTTTACGTTTGATTAATTAAACTTTCATTGAAGTAACTTAAATATTTTATTTGGGTCTATTTTCTTACTTAATATTGATGTATAATTGTATATGATGAGGGTCTTCTACTTAACTTCTTCTGCATATTAATTTTGTTAGTTGAGAAATTCATGTTAATTAGTTCTCTCTCAATATAGTTTTTTCTATGTCATTATTAAATTCGTGTCGATTCAAGTTATTTCTAATTTTTTGGTTCTTGAAAAAAGGTTACTGATTTTACATATGATTAGCCTTTCATCTTATATAACCTATTATATGTGAGGGATTCAGAAAAAAATTGTAATATGTGGGTTCTTCTTTAGTTATGATTATATTCTGCTCGTTGTCATGCCTTTTTACCACAAAATATGTTTGGTATCATTATATAAGAAACTGATTCTGAATTTTGAGTTCCGATTTTAAAATTCATCTGCACCCTTGTGTAATTCATTCTTTTATAGTTTGATGATTCCTATGCTCTGTGGGTCTTTTTGTACAGAATGAGAGATTAGTGGTTTAAACTGTTGGTTTTTATGTAACTGAATATTAGGTTAAATGCCATCTTTTATTATGAATTCTGAATAAAATCATTTGCCAACTTTATTACCCATTACCTAATTGCCTCTGTTGCATTGTACATGTGTTGAGAGCACATTATTCTAGTTTTGAAACCCATATTCATAAATTATTTAAGATTATGGTTGTGAATTCAACATAATTGCACTAGTTACATAGTGATGTGGTATAAAGGATTCTTCTGCCTTTCCCTCAATAATTAGTTTGATGCTCTTAATTAATGTTGCAATGTTTTATTGCATTGTTGTTCCAAAAAGGGTCGGGGCTGTGCATATGGCCAAGGATGAGACAGCTTTGGCTAACTCGCCACAAGGTCTTGGATGGCATTGATAAGAGCCTCACAAATCCATACACAAAAGTCTTTCTTAGACTTGGTTTTTACTTAATTGGGAAACGAAATGTGGCCTGCAGTACTCCAGCATGGTTATGTACTATTATGGTTTGAGAGTTTAGGCAATTCGTGTACTAGATTACTGAGTTTGTAATGTTTGATTCATGTTCTGATACTTGTTTTTGATCATTTGATTATTGTGATGTATTACTTTGAATGTCCGAGTATCCCCAGAGTAGTTGTACCCACAATTTTGATTAATATAATTTATTTACCTGATCCAAAAAGAAAAAAAAAAAAAAGGAAGACGTTTGCTAAAGATCTGCTTAGAGACTTGTCATGTATGTTCAAGACATTTGCTCAAATAATAGAAAGAAGAAAAAAAATTACATTGAGATATTCAATATCCTGCATGGTCAATAATTATGAACTCCACCATAAAAATGAAGCATCTGCACAAATAATTAACCTCTTGACAATGACATGGTCAACATCACAATGCATCCACTCGATACAAATTGATTCTAAGATAAAGCCGTGGCATGTAAATGTGCATCTTCCACTGAAAAACTCAAAAAATTGTACAGAATCATGTACTATTGTACCAGCAAAAAGTTAACATCATTGTTCACATCACAAAAACTACAATACACTTTAAATCCCTTATCCACATTTGATGTTTACAAAACCAGTCCAACAAAGGTTTTAATAATGGCAGTCAAATGCGTTCATTTTCTTCATTATGTCTTCTCTTTGCTGTTGACGGTTATTTCGACGTTTCTCTTTGCTGTGATTTGAGCACATTTCTCAAACATACCCGATAGATCATTACTTGATTCGTCATTCGACTCGACTTTAGTTTTCCACTTAGAATGACCGCAGTCTCTGTTTGCCCTGTCATTACACTTCAAAAAGGGAAAAGAGTCATATGGATAAAAGTCTTTACATATTAGAATCAACAGTTCCATCAGTGGTTGTAATTGGTTTTTTTTAACACTTGCACATGTAATTCAAATGGCAACACAATTCTCAAACAACTAAATAAAATCATTGAGAACAGTAAAGGGGAAAGAGGAAGATGACAACAAAATGAAAATGGAAAAGTACTGAAAAATCGAACATCAAAATGGAATGGGAATCAATTCACAGAGTCTTCAGTCTTAATTATCTTAAATACATGCCCATTATACATAATACCTCCTGGTTGGTATCGTGAAAGAAAAGTCCTCTAACAAGCTACTAGCTGTGAAGATTATTGTCCCAATTGTTTCATTTGCACTTCAAAAGTCCCCTAACAAGCTACCGTATTTAACACATATTCAAGCTGGAGCAAAGATATAGCCACAGTTCAAGAAATTCATCACCAGTAAATGAAAGAGGTTGCCTTACCAACTACACGTAAGTAAATGAAACGAATTATTGACAATGCATTAGAAATTGGAGACAAATTTCAGTAAGTCAAGCTAAAAGCATAATAGTTTTCTCATTCAACAACATCTAAAGTTCCGGGACCATCACCTGGGTTATTGGATGTTCAACAACTACATATCCTTTCCTATCACATAAATTGAAAGGTATCTCCCAGGTCCCGATTCTAAGAACTGAGGCAGGAATATTGGAGGCCTTCAGCTTATCAGTATTGCCAGAAGAAGCACTGTTGGAAAAAATAATTAGTTGCAGTAATATTCAAAACTATAAAATGCAGAAATATAAAACTTATTGTCTGATCGAGTCTCGTGACAGCACGATGTCCTAAAGTGAAATTGCCCGTCGATAATTGCTTCGACCTCCGTGGACAATCACTCCCAGGATACAACGATCGTAAACAACTTGTGCAGCAATCACAAATGATTTTTTCAGAACTCTCAATTGTACTCCAGAATATATGTAAAAACCCGAGTATAAGAAATTCAGAATATGAAAATGAAGGATTGATACAATATGATTTTTCTATTTTCTTTTTGTGTGTATTTTTCCCAAAACGAGATATGGATTTATATAGGCAGGATGGAAGTAATAGTTTCCACCATGATCAAAGATTAATTCAGAATTTTAATAACTGAGTAGTGATATTTTAATAAATGTTAGTAGGTTGTTACAAAAATAAAGAGTCAAAAAATACTGGCTAGTTTACCCATTAAATAATAATTAAAAAAAATCATTTATTTTAGTCAAGGAAGAAGCCCAAGGCCCCAATCAAGACATTTTAATATCTACGTGGGGAGTGACTCGAACCCCTGAATCATAAATATATAACAATTCCCTACATGAAAGAAATAAGATAAATGAAAATATTACTCTGGAGTACGGTAGAAATCATGCAGGCTTAGGTATCTACCGACTTGAACCTTAACTTTGTATATTCTATCGAGCTTACTAACTATAGAGTGAACTATGTCTTGAACTCTACAATTATAGTTGCAAAATGAGACAATAGAACACACACATGATTTCTAGAACAGTCATTGAGTGCTCGCGGTTGTGTTCATTTTGGCCGTGAACTTTCCCAGTTTCTTTGAGTGCTTTAGAGAATTCACCTCAATTCTCATAGGAAGCGGCCCCACTTCCACACTCAAATAGATGCTACTATCAAGGGTGCACTGTATTTAAACACCCCACTGAATATCAGCTATAGTAAGCATTAAGAGTATTAGCTCATCCTCTAATCAATACAGTTGGTACTATGCATCATAGGGAGGGGTTTGGAATAAATCCAATATAGTACCCCCACATACCACTCCAATAACTTTGTTGTCCCATTGAACCTTGACCATGGGATCTCCAATTGCAAGGTTGGGTTTCCATTATAGGTGGTCTAATAAATAATAGGCTTTAGCTCCATCCCCCTCGATGTTTGTTGAATTAGCTCTCTAGCCAATCCTTTGGTTAATGGGTCAGCAATGTTATCACTTGACTTCATATAGTCAATAGCTATAATCTCATCCTTAAGCAGCTGACGCACAGTATTGTGCCTCCTATGAATATGTCTAGACTTTCCAGTGTAGGGTGAATTTTGAGCTCTTGAGATAGCTGCTTGACTGTCACAATGTATTGAAATAGTTGGAAATGGTTTGGACCACAAAGGAACATCCATAAGAAAATTCCTTAACCATTCGGCCTCCTCACCTGCCTTATCTAAATCTATGAACTCAGATTCCATAGTAGATCTAGCAATGCAGGTTTACTTAGTGGATTTCTAGGAGACAGCACCGCCTGCTAATGTAAATACATATCCACTTGTAGATTTACTTTCATTGGTATCGGAAATCCAATTAGCATCACAATATCCCTCAAGTATAGCAGGGAATTCGGTATAATGTATTCCCCAGTCTAGAGTGTATCTCAAATATCTCAAGACTCGAATGAGAGCTCTCCAATGTTCACTGTTAGAATTACTAGTATACTTGCTAAGTCTACCGACAGCATATGCTATATCAGGTCTTGTACAGTTCATGAGATACATGAGACTGCCAATTACTTTAGCATACTCTAAAGCAGAAACACTAGGACCTGAATGTTTTCTCAAATGACGGCTTGCGTCATAAGGTGTTTTAGCAGGAATACAGTTATATTGATTAAACTTCTTAAGAACCTTTTCTACATAATGTGATTGGGTCAAAATAATTCCTTCAGAATGTTTTACTATTTTGATTCCTAGAATAACATCAGCAACACCCAAATCTTTCATTTCAAAGTGATTGTTCAAAAACTACTTAGTTTTATTAATCACATCTAAACTAGTTCCCATAATTAGCATATCATCAACATATAAGCAAATTATCACACCACAATTATTTTCAAATTTGCTATATATGTATTTATCTGCTTCATTTATCACATAACCACTTGATGTCAAAACTGTATCAAATTTTTTGTGCCATTGCTTAGGAGCTTGTTTAAGGCCATAAAGGGATTTTTTAAGTCTACATACTTTATCCTCAAGGCCTTTTACAACAAATCCTTCAGGCTGATCCATATAAATCTCCTCTTCTAAATCTCCATTTAAAAATGCAGTCTTGACATCCATTTGATGTATAAGAAGATCATACAATGAGGTAATTGCAATTAACATCCTAATAGAGGTAATCCTAGTAACGGGTGAATAAGTATCAAAGAAGTCAACTCCTTCTTTTTGTTTATAGCCTTTAGCTACAAGTCTTACTTTATACTTATCAATTGAACCATCAGGTTTAAGTTTTTTCTTAAACAACCATCTACACCCAATTGTCTTACATCCTTGAGGTAAGTCCACTAACTCCCAAGTATTATTAGACACAATTGAATAATATTCACTATTTACAACTTCCTTCCAAAATATAGAATTTGGTGAAAACATAGCTTCACCAAAAGTACTAGGATCATCCTCTACTAAGTAGGTTATAAAGTCAGGACCGAAAGAAGTAGTGGTCCTAGGTCTTTTGCTTCTCCTAATTTTAGCTTCTTCTAATTCAGATGGCTCATCTCTAACACTAGGAGGAATACTAAAAGAACTGCTTGATCCTTCAGACTTTTCTTTAAACGGAAATCTATTTTCAAAAAATTCAGCATCTCTAGTTTCAAATATTGTGTTCTTTTCAATCAAATTATTTTTAGAGTCAATGACTAAAAATTTGTAGGCATTACTATGAAAAGCATACCCTATAAAAACACAATCAACAGTTTTCGGACCAAGTTTAGTTCTCTTAGGTGCTGGAATAGAAGCTTTAGCTAAACACCCCACACTTTAAAATATTTATATGAAGGTGTTCTGTCCTTCCACATTTCATAAGGAGACTTATTATTTTTCTTACTAGGAATTTTGTTAAGAATATAACATGCAGTAAGAAGTGCTTCCCCCCACATGTTAAAAGGTAATCCAGAAGAGTTTAGCATTGATATGACCATATCCTTAAGGGTTCGATTTTTCCTTTCAACTATACCATTAGATTGGCGAGAATAAGGTCGAGTAGCCTCATGGATAATACCATTCTCAACACAAAATTTATCAAAATCTCTTGTATATTCTCCTCCCATACCAGATCTTAAAACTTTAATAGTTTTGTCTAGCTGATTTTCTACTTCAATTTATAGGAAATAAATTTTGAATAGCTTTCATCCTTGCTCTTAAGTAGATAAATATAACAATATCGAGAATAATCATCAATGAAAGTTGAGAAATATTTATTTCCACCACGAGTAACATATCCTTTTAAGTCATATAAATCAGAATGTATCAAATTTAAGACCGAAGTAGTCCTATCAACATGAGGAAATGGTTTTGGTTTTCTAGAATATTTAGATTCAACACACGTTTTACATTTTGAATTTGGACAATTATCGATTTTGGGAATGTTTCCCAAGGTCATTATTTTTTTAATAGAAGTTTTATTAACGTGTCCAAGTCTAGCATGTCACAAATCATAAGAATCCAACAAGTAAACGGAAGACCTAGATGCTTTATTGTTAATCACAGAGACATTGAGTTTAAACAGACTCTCATCTGTATACCCTTTCCCAACAAAGGAACCACCCTTAGACAGTACAACTTGACCACTTTCAAATACAATTTTAAAACCCTTTTTGACTAAGATAGATTCAGACACTAGATTTTTCCTAATATCAAGTACATAAAGGATATCCTTCAAATTAAGGATATTTCCAAAAGTAAATCTAAGCGTCACAATTCTTTTCCCCTCGATTTTGGAGGAGGAAACATTCCCCATGAACAGATATTCTCCATCACTAGCGAGAACGAATAAAGAAAATGCATCCTCGTGCAGCAAATATGCTTGGTAGCTCTAGAATCTACCCACCAGTCTGTCATGTTGCTTACTAGATTCACTTCTGTCACCATAACAGAGAAATTCCCATCCTCTACCACATGTGCCTGATGCTTCACAACTTTTCCTTTCCTATTTCTGCAATCCTTTGCAAAGTGACCTGATTTACCACAAACAAAACATTCACCAACAATTTTATTTTTAAACTGGGGCTTAGACCGATTGTTCTTTCCTACAAATTATTTTTCCTTGTTTCTGCCTTTAAAATTCTGACCCCTTGTAAAATTTCCAATTGGTTTCTTAATCCTAGAACTTCCTTCAATAAGATTAGCCTTGGTATCAAAGTCTGGCCTTTCTTTACGTTTTACCATTCTATTGTCCTCCTCGATTGTAATCCTGATAATCAGATCCTCTAAGGATATTTCTTTTCTCTTATGCTTCAAACTATTTTTATACTCTTTTCAAGAAGGTGGCAATTTTTCAATTATAGCTAATACTTGAAAGCCCTCACAGATTTTATATCCTTCAGTAATAATTTTGTGAATTATAATCTGTAATTCTTCAACCTGACCAACCACAGTTCTAACATCATTCATTTTAAAATCTAAAAACTTTCTCACAACAAATTTCTTGGTTCCAGCATCTTCTATAGCATATTTCTTTTCTAATGAATTCCATAACTCTTTTACAGATTTACACGAGTAGTAAACATCATATAGATCTAAAGTCAAACAAATCATAATATAATTCCTGCACATATAATCCTTATGTTCCCAATTAGCTAAATCCTCGATTTCCTTATCAGTAGGATTATCAGCATTTGCAAAATCGGGTTTATCTGATTCAATAGCATCAACGACTTTAAGTGTTGTCAAATAAAATCGCAGTTTCATTTGCCATCTCTTAAAATTCTTTCCATCAAACAACTCAAGCTTTTCAGAATACTTAGGAACAGATATATCTACGACAGACATGGCAACTAATTATAAAAGGAACTTCACTTTACATTGTTGGAAAAAATAATTAGTTGCAGTAATGTTCAAAACTATAAAATGCAAAAATATAAAACTTATCGTCTGATCGAGTCTCGTGACAGTACGATGTCCTAAAGTAAAATTGCCCGTCGATAATTGCTGTGACCTCCGTGGAGAATCACTCCCAGGATACAACAATCGTAAACCACTTGTGTAGCAATCATGAATGATTTTTCCAAAACTCTCAATTGTACTCCAGAATATATGTAAAAACTCAAGTATAAGAAATTCAGAATATGAAAATGAAGGATTGATACAAGATGATTTTTCTATTTTCTTTTTGTGTGTATTTTTCCCAAAATGAGATATGGATTTATATAGGCAGGATGGAAGTAACAGTCTCCACCATGATCAGAGATTAATTCAGAATTTTAATGACTAAGTAGTGGATATTTTAATGACTGTTAGTGGGTTGTTACAAAAACAAACAGTTAAAAAATACTGGCGAGTTTTACCCATTAAATAATAATAATAAAAATCATTTATTTTAGTCAAGGAAGAAGCCCAAGAGCCCAAGGCCCCAATCAAGACATTTTAATATCTGCGTGGGTAGTGACTCGAACACCTAATGTCCCACACAGAAGCCATATTTCCCACCACTCTGGCACTTTATCTAATTTGATTATTTCCTTCACATTTTATATTTATATCATAAATATATAACAAAAGTTTCATTTAGATCACTCCAAATTGACAAACCTTTCCTCAGTCGCAAACCTAATGGACTCGGCTCATCAAGTGGATTGTACTGTGAAGCTTGTACTGGAAAACCTTCTATTTTTGGACTTTGCTGCTGCAGTTAAACACAGACCATATCAATAAAATAATAGCCCATCAATAAACTGCAATTAAATGAAAAAAATTTGGATTTTCCTTTGTATGCAAAGTTTGATACATTCACTTCAAAACAATAACAAAACTAAACAAGTTAATAAACCATGAATAGACCCCCACCAAATTCAAAATAATCACATAAAGAAAAATATATTTGATAATATCAATTGCTTTCAAAATGAAAGATATAATCTCATAATTACCACTTCAAATAGCAAACAAGTTCAGTAACATTACCTCTTTAGCTATTTCACGTTTTGAAAATCGTCTGCAGCAAGGATGTGGGTCCAGTTGCTAAACGAAGATGAAGACCTAGTGTGGAGATGGGGAAAATCGATCCAGTTCACGTTCGACTGTCGTGGAGTCTGTGGAGTTGGGAGGAATCGATCTAGGGCTCGTGTGAATTGGGGAGAAATAGGGATTAGGGATTTCGATTTCAATTGTGTGAAGTGAGGGAATCATGTTTTTATCTCGACGTTGCGTCCACCATGGCAAGAATTCATGCCGTCATGTGCCACGTCGGCTGCCGTCAAGCCAACTCAGAAGGATTCAAACGGCTGGGATGGTGGTTGATGGATGGATGGAGTGGACCGGGTGTAAGTTCAGTGACCGTTGGGCCGCAAAATAAAGTTCGGTGACCAAAACATGACAAAGTGATAAGTTTAGTGATTAATCAAACTTTTTACTCAAGATTCATGCCTTTAAAAAATTAATTTTGACACTTTAAACCGATGGCGGGTCACGGGTCACAAAAATCAGGCCGGTTCAACGGGTTTTAAAGAGGCTTTTTAATTAGAGGGTTTATGATTTAACTGGACCAGATTGGGCCAGGTTCCCAATTTTTCCGGTTGAACCGACCGATTCGGTCTGATTTTTAAAACATTGGTTTTACTAGATAATATCAGATGATGGGTAACATTTTTTAAGTCTTTGTTTTCTTGGTAATTAATAAAGGGAAAAAAATGCATCAATAAATTTATTCTTTCTAAGAGAGTTTCTTCTTACTATAATTTTGTTGAGACTTAGCTTTTGAAGTCTAAATTTGTGTACCCAACTTAGATTCCTTTCCCTTTGTTTATTGTAAGACACTATCTTAAGACTTCCTTCTCTAATCTTGTATAGATTTGATCATGGGAAAGCTAAGTCCAATATATCCTACAGATAGAATCTTTTAGTCAGGCCACTGTTCTAAATTGAATTATTGTATCCAGAAAGGAAAACATTTGAGGGTAAAAAGAAAATTACTTTAGAGTTGGTTATTGAGTATTTTGCTTCAAACTGCTATTGCTATAGGCAGCAAGGAACCCCAAATAGTTGTTTGATCTAACAATGATATCGATGAAGATTTCCTCGAGGTTTAAGATGCCGTTAAACTTAGATCATAGTTGAAGCATCTATGATTGATTTTTCTTATGCTTGACATAATGAACAATTGTTTATTTTAAAAGAACATGACACTAAAACGCAAAGAAGGCTCCAAATGTTCTCTTGGAGATGTTGTCAAGTCAAGAATCAAACAATTCTTGTTGATGAATAGGTTCAAGAGCAAGGCTTTGAGGGTTGTTTTATCATTACAGTTTCTTTTGTTATTTTCTCCAACGGATTCAACCTTCTGCTTGAATGTGTTTGACATAAATTTAAACGTAATTTCGATTTATCTATTCTTTGTACACATATTTTAAGTATTAAATTTTATTTTCTTTTACCTTATTTTGTGTTAGATATGAAATACTTTTGACATATTTGTAGTTAATAATTTTTTGTGATCTTTTAATCTTGCATGATTTCGATTTTTAGTGATAATTTTTTATGTCTTGCTTCTTTATTTGCCCTTATTTTGAATTCTTTGTGTTTTGGAGTTTCAATTCTTCATATTGCTTTCTATTTTTTTATGAAGTTGTTTTCACCTTCCAGATTCACAAGTATTTAAACGACTTCATTTAGTTGTACTTATTACCATCAAGATAATGATCTTGTAGTATTCTTTCTTATGGATGATGTTGATTTTCTTATTCTAGAATGTACTATGTATCTAATTTCAAAGCTTCGACCATGTACCCTTAAAATCACATTTTGTACATATAGATCTCAGTTTGAAATTCCGTAGTCATCATAGCAAGTAATAACTATGTTACATAGATTTGTATATGAATAGACACATATTAGATGTCATCATCATTGTTGACCTCGCTTTCGGTTAAGGCCACGTGGACAACAGCTACCAATCTACTCGCGGACACGTAGGTTGAGTCCAACATGCTAAGACAAATCAACATTTTGGAATGATCAGAAAATGGGGAGTGAGAGTGGCCATTCAACACGAGACAATAACGTTCGGAATCCAGCGATGTATTTGTAGAATGATTATACAATAATTATCAATCGCAATGAATTAATGTAATATAAACTCAATTGTCTTGCAAGAGGAATATGAGTGAAAAGTGTTGTTTTGTATTTAAAGTTGCATCAGTTTTACAAGTGTTACATGGGGGAGTATTTATAGTAATACAAGTGAAATGGTAGCCCTTGGATATGAATACACGTGTCATCATCCTCTTAGTTCATACATCTAATCCTAGGCATTATTTTTGACTTGATAGCGTGCTATACATTTACTTTTACTCGTTCTAGATATCCAATTAGTATCAGTAATTCCTTCTAATACAATTGGGAATTTAGTATATTATATGCCTAAATTCTTGGCTTTTTTCAAATAGTTAAGAACTATTCCAATGGCCTTCCAATGATCGTTATTCAGATTACCAGTAACCCTACTAAGGCCCCTATAACATTTGCATACTCCAATTGAGCAACTGATATCTCATCATTCTTTATAATCTTTAAACTTGGATCAAGGGGTACTAAATCTTTTTGTGTTTATTCAATGTTTGAACTTATTTATCACATTATCAATATGATGTGATTAACTTAAATAGTAATCCCCACAAATTTTAATAACTTTGATACCTAAAATGGTATACGTTTGTATAATATCCTTCATCTTGAATGTGAAAAATAGAAACCTTTTTGTTTCTTTTATTCCATTCACGTGATTACTCATAATCAATATGTCATCAACATATAAGTAAATAATGTAGCATAATTATCACATAATTTGAAGTACAAACATTTATTTACATTATTATCGATAACTTTTGCCTACTAGTCTAGCCTTAAAGGTATTAAGAGAACCATCAACATTATATTCTCCTGAACACCCATTTACGTCCAATAGGCTTGGATTTGGGTGGGAAATCAACAAGTTTTCATGTACTGTTTGACATAATTGAATTCATTCCATCTTTAATTGCATCTTTCCAAAAGGCGTTCACACAAGAAACCATAGCCTTTCTCTAAGTTTTGGGATCGATTTCTACTTGCAAAACAAATGGAGTTGTTTTAAAGACTTCTCAATTCGAGTTCACTAGCATAACCAACATTTGATGATTTCTTTTAACTAAAGTTCTTTTTTTTCTTTCAGTCAAACCATTTTGTTCGGGTGTCTTAGATGTATAATATTGATGAATTACGCCCTATTATTTACAAAATGAATCAAAATCACTAGAAAAATATCAATCTCTTCTATCATTTCTTAAAGTTTTTATTTTCTAACTTAAATGATTTTCAACTTCATCCTTATATGTTTTATACATGTCAAAGGTCCCAAGTTTAGTGGTGGACAAAAACCAACCCAAACCAATCCAACCCGAGCGGTTTGGGTCGGTTTTTGCAATGAAATGGGTTGGGTTAGGTTTATTTTTTGCCCTTTTTTGTCGGGTTGGGTTGGGTTATGGGTTAACCTATAAACCCAACCCAAAATTGCCCACCTAACCTGTATAGAAATGTAATATAAAAAAGGGAAGAATACATAATTCAGGCATTAACTATGCCCAAATTCAATTTTAAGAGAAAATGTTTAAAATTTCAAAATTCAGGTTATAATTAACAAGTATTATATATAAAATAATAAATTATATATCTAGTAAATATCCATCCGAATATCTCGACCCATTCCAGTTCCTTTCCCATTCTCTCTATACCTCTCATTCTCTCTCTCTTCCCCTGTCCTTTTTTCTCTCCATCTTCTCTCTTTAACAGCTAAGCTCGTTGTCAGCATTCCTCAACAGTGATCTTCACTGTGCCCGAAGAGGCACAACATCGCTAACTGCATTGTGGCGCGTGCCTCTATAAGGCGGTCTTAGAAGTTGCGAACTTAGTGGAGGTGGATGTGGAGGTCTGGAAGGTGGGTGTGGATTAGGTGGAGAAGAAGGTGATGGTGGTGAACTGGGCAATGGAGTTGGCGATGGATTGGGGTTAGATCTGGAAGTGAACTTGGTGGAGGAGTAGGAGGTGAGTGGCAACGCTAACAATACGACATGTGAATTGTTACCTATGACATGTTATCTATGCATAAATATATGAAAAATCTGATATGTGACCAATTAATATTGATCTGTGACCTACACAATATGATTTGTGACATGCAGAGTGTAACATTGATCTGCAAAACATAATCTGTGACCAATACTGTATGATTTGTGACCTGTGGACATTTACCTGTGATCTATGTCTAATGACCCGTGACATTGTACATGTGACCTATCACCACCACCTACACCGATACTAGATATAAACATAGCATTTGACATACACTCTATGAACATGTGACCATCGCCAACACCACCACCACCACAAAGCCATTCATTTATTATTTAAGAACGAATATTTTTTATTGGTCAAAATATCGATTTTATTGGTCACTTTCACAAATTAACCCAATTAATTGGTCACAGTCACCTACATTATTGGTCATTATACAACTGTGACCCCTACCCAACCTAACTCAAACACAACACTATAACCACCACCATCTGCACCTATATTATTGGTCATTATACAACCCTGACCCCTACCCAACCTAACCCAAACACAGCACTATAACCATCACCATCTGTACCACTTCACTAAGATTTTCCAAGCAATCTACATTGATAAATACATTACCACATTCTGGGAAGCTTTATTACTATTAGTATTTGAAGAAAATCAGCAACTTAACGCCCCATTTTCCCCAACCCATCATGGAAAATCATTCATATTCATAAAATGAAATTGACATATACCACTTCTGCAACACAACAAAAATATGATTAGAAAATCAACACACAGTAAAAAGTATAAGAGAACAAGAGGGAAGTGGCATACCTCGCTTAATCAGCTAGAAAAAGCTTCAAAATCTAATAGAAAAGGATTAATTTGTTTGTGGTAAATCTGAGGTCATGGCTTTGGTTTGGAGAAGGGAAAAGAAGTAGCGTTGCCATGGTGGCGAAAGGAACTCTGCCAACGAGAGAGATGAAGAAAAAGATAGTGAATTTAGCAAAATGTAGATGGAGATATTTCTGCAAAATATTAGCTGGATTATGATTTTTTTTCATAATTAGTAGATTAATTTAATTTATTAATATTATTATTAATATTAAAAGTTTAATTATAACCTGATTTTTGAATAGATAAATTTTAAACCTAATTTTTGTAGTTAAAAGTTAAAAAACATGTGTGGATGTAATTTCCACAATTATTAATTTGTCATGTGAGCTTTCATATGTAATTAACTGTATATAAATACTATCTTAAAGTTAAGCCCGATCTAATAAAGAATTAAAGTAATAGGGTTTTGGACATCTAAATAAAGTGTGAGTCTAAGTATGTGTAGTGACCATATTCATTTAGAATTGTATTTCATGTAGACGAAATACATAATGAAACTTTATATAGAGTTGTGGTCTCTAATTCATGTGTAATTTCTCATTCTTTATGTCATTCCATCAACACAAGAAAACAAGAGAAAATATATTTAAAAAGAAGATCCAAAACTCACAATCAAAATCAACAATCAAGAATAAAAAACAATAATCAAGAATTAAGAAGAAAGGATTAAAGCAATTAAATTGAAGAGCAAGGCAATTAACATTAAAAGCAAGAAGATAAATAAAGAGGGGATTGCAAGTTAATTTTCAAAATTAAATATTCAAGATACAAAGTCATGGATCAAGGTATACTTTCTTGGCAATTCATTAAGTTTTATAAAGTTTAAGTTTCATAAATATTCAACAAGTGGTATCAGAGCCAATTCATGCTAAACCACTGAGATTAAAGGAAGAATTTTAGGGTTGAAATTCATAATTTAGTTGTCTAAATTTTTGGATGTGGATTTCAAGCCGCAAGATTCAAAATTTAGGATTTTTTCAGAAAATTTTGGTTCAAAACGGCAACTGCGATGCCTTAGCGTGTCCAGCGTTGTGGTGCTCGTTTGTTGGCTTGGCATTGCCGAGGCAGTGTCACAACGCTCGGTTCCAAGCACTGCAATGCTGCATCTCTGTCCATCTTTCAAAAGATAAGGGATTAACCATTAAAATTTAGATCATGGTATTAAAGTTTCTTTCGGATTACTAATTTTCCAAACTAAATTCGTTGAAACAACATATTACCAAAGTATCCTCCCTTGTCTAAATTAATTTATTTGAAATATTAGGATGGTTGTGTGTTTGTAATTTATGTGAATATTGACAAGCCTAAAGGAAGGTAAATATTTGGCAGAATTCATGCACACATTTGTAATAAATATTAGACAATTATAAAGTTTTTTTTTTATTCATGTAACTATGAATCGATCCAAAAATAGGTTTATTGTTTGACATAATTTATTGTCAATATTGATTACTACACTAAGAGTGTCACTTACAAATAGGTATTTTTGTCCAAAGACTAAATATTGATCTTTTGCTCCGTATGTTGTGGGGTCTACCATAATTTGAATTAATTGTTCAATACGGATTCTATTGTGAACAAATTTCTTTGATTTTGTTCTCTATTCAGTTGACTCTTCTACTTCTTCCATGTCTACCAACATCAACTCAATTAACGTGCTTAATAGAACCAACTTTAAGGACTGAAAAAGAATGTTCAAATCGTTCTTAGCTACGTGGACTTAGACCTTACGCTAAGGACTGAGTAACTTGTTGTATTTATGGATAAAAGTTTTGTTGATGATCATTGAAATCGCATATGATCATGAACTGTAGAATTCCAAAATCATTCAGGGGTGCTGTGTCCGATATGGTAACTATTGTCAAGAAATTTATTGATGAAATTGAAAAAAAAAACTTTGGGAAAAGCAATTAAGTCAAAACTAGTACGCATTTGGCAAACTTGATTTTACTAAAATATAAAGGTAAAGGAAACATTCTGAGTACATTATGCAGATGTCTCATATTGCTTCAATGCTAAAGACCCTAAAGTTAGAACTATTTGATGATTTGCTCGTACGTTTGGTTTTGATTTCTCTTCATGCACAATTCAATCAATTTAAGGTAAGTTATAAATGTCAAAACTAGAAGTGGACTCTTAATGAGCTCATTTCATACTATGTATAATAAGAAGAAAGATTAAAGCAAGACAAAATAGAAAGTGTTCACTTGGCTAGTACCTCTAAGGACAAGTTCAAGAGAAGAAAGAATAAGGAAATTACATCTTGTCAGGTCAAAAGAAACAACAAAAACTTGAAAAGGATGAATCATTTGATTGTTATTTTTGTGGAATTTCGGGACACTTAAGGAGAGATTGTACCAAATACGTTTCTCACTTTGGTTTGTTCCGAAGTTAATTTAGTTTCAGTACCTAAACATACTTGGTGGATTGATTCTGGAGCAAATACTCATATAAATGTGTCAATGCAGGGTTGCCTGAATAGCCGAAAGCCAAATGATATTAAAAGATTCATCTATGTAGGTAATGGTGAATCAGAGGAAAGGGTTGACCTTAAGGTTATAAGGATTTTTAGATTAATATTAAAGATTGATTTTTATTTGGATTTGAAGGAAACTTTTGCGGAACTGTAATTTAGACAAAATTTGATTTTTATTTCGGTGTTGGAGAAATTAGCTTATTTTTGTTCATTTGAAAATAATCGATTTAGTCTTTTTCTTGATTCAAATTTGGTGTAGTAATTTGTATTTGCATGATTCGGTTGCCTCTTATAATAACACTTTGCATGTGAATTCACGAGGTATTAAATATAAATTAACCAATGAGAATTTCGCTTTACCATGACATAAACAATCATGTCATATTTCTCAAAAGAGAATTGAAGAACTCATGTCAGAAGAAATTTTTAATCCCTTCGATTTTTCATACTTTAATATTTATTTTAATAGCATTAAGGATAAACAAACAAACAAACAAAAGTAGATTAGGTGTCAAGAGAATTTTAAACATCTTAGAACTAATTCATACGGATATCTATGGGTTATTTCCTTTGGCTTCTTGAATTGGTCAACAATCATTTATCATGTTTATAAACGAATTTTCTTGTTATTGCTACTTGTATCTCTTTCATGTAAAATTTCAATCACTAGACATTTCAAAACTTACAAAGCTGCAGTTGAAAATCAACTTAGCAAAATAATACGTTGGATCTGATCATGATAGTGAATACTGTGGAAAATATAATGGATCATGAGAACAACGTCTAGGACCTTTTGCTTAATTCCTAGAGAAATGTGAAATCGTCCTACAATACATCATGTCAAGCTCTCCTAGCATGAATGGTGTTGCTGAAAAACGAAACAAAACACTTAAGGGCAATGTAAGGAGTATGATTAGTCCCTTTCTAGAATCTCTCTAGAGAGAAACATTAAAAACTATAGCATATAGAGTTCCAAGTGAAGCAATTGTCGAAACCCTTTATAAACTTTAGATAGGCGAGAAGCCTAGTTTGAAGCATTTGTGCTTAGAGCTATCCAATTAAGGCGAGGACTTATAGGCCTAATGAAAGTCATTGGAGTTTGGGCATTTAAATAAAGTGTGGGTCTAAATATGTGTAGAAATCAGATTCCTTTAAAATTGTATTTCATGCGAAATACATATGAAAACTATATATGGGGTCACAGTCCCAATTTATATGTAATACTTCATTCTTTGTACCATCCTATCAATACAAGAATACAAGAGAAAACATATTAAAGAGGAAGAACCAAAATTGACAATCAAGATCTATAATCAAGAATCAAAAAAAAAAGAAGGGAAAGAAGTAATTAAATTGAAAAACAAGGCAATCAAGATTAAAAGCAAGAAGATAAATCAAGAGGGGATTGCAAGTTGATCTTCAAGAATAAAGATTCAAGATACAAAGTCATGGATCAAGGTATGTTTCGCATTTATTAATTTTCTTGGTGATTTGACATGAATATCTTGAAAATTCATTAAGTTTTATATAGTTTAAGTTTCATAAATATTCAATACAGTGCTCATATAACATTAGAAGAGAAACTATTTATCAAAAGCCCATACCGACAGTCGTGTTGAACAAGAAGATGATTCTCCCCAAACTATGTTTTGTAAAACACTTACCTTGTCAATGACCTTTGACGATTAGTTTCACCAGCCGTTTAAAAAAAATTTATGCTCATTTTCCTTCCGTTTTGCATTTTTTAGACAAGTGGGTTCATAATCTTTTTTGACTTAAGGTGCATTGCCAATGGAGGAATTTGGATGGTAGCCCATCCGTGTGTGAATGATAATGACGTTACAATTTTAAATATATATAATTTCGACATCAATAACAATATTTATGCCACGACCTACTTTGATATAATTTTTTTTGGGAACTAAGAGCAAGGCACATGCCATGATATTTTTGGAAATAAAACTGACTAAGGTAATATATGATGTGATATGAAGTATATGATCACAAACAAATAACAAGATAAAAGACAGAATTAATTAGCAGAGGAAATGAATATTTTATTCAATTGACTGATATGGAGAAAACAAATACAATAATTATGTCTATACAATTATTCTATATTTTAGTAATAAAAAATTTGTAAAAGAGTATAATATTGATAGGAGTGCATGCCAAACACTAGAAATATCGCAATGATGAAAACAAGATTAAAATCACGTGGAATAAAGGGAAAAAAATATTTTTTCAATAAAAACAAGTGGAAATAAGGGAAAAATATTTTCTTAAAAATCATACCTAATTTGAGTTAAAAAAATCCAACAATCTTCACATTGATACAAATTTCGATACAATGAAAGAAGCTCAAAATTTCTCCACTTCGAAAAATAAATTCGATTGCAACGAAAAATTCTAACCTTTCAACAAGAACCAAACTTTCTCCAACACAAAATACTCCTCTTCTACGGTTTCCAATACAGATGCAAGAACCTAAATATCGGGTTTCCCAAAATTTACTAAGAATTAGAAGTTACCAAATAGTGTCAAGCACTCCATGCAGTAGAATCAACTCCCAATGCTTTCATAGAAGGCCCTTAACTAGTCTCAATACTTTAAAAACACTAAAGAATATGCAACCGAATCAACTATACGTACTTGTCTCCATTGGATCTATCACTAGCAGTTGAATACAATGGAACCTCAAGTAATGGCTGCAAAGTGAAATTATCCATATCCTCCAAATTCGACCGAGTAGTATTTTTCAATATGGACCCCGAACCTAATCCTAAAGGTAAATAGCACTTTGAATATCTACCACGGTACTAAATTTGTGCTGACTTTTCTTCATAAATTCTGTCTGACCTTGCAAGATGTGTAATTGGGACCTCTTCCGCCCTTCTAACACGAACATCCTTTTGAACCTCAAGACTCTACCTCTTCTAAAGATTGTGTACCCCCTAGAATTAAGAGTACTTAACGAAATGAGATTCTTCTTGAAGTCTAGAATATGTTGAACGTGATCAAGTGCTCTAAATTTTCCATCCACCAACTTCAATCCGACTCTATCAGTACCAGCTACCCAACAAGGTTCGTTGTTACCCATGGCAATGATACCCTGTGTCACCTTTTTATATGTTTCCAACAAATCCTGATTGGGACACATATGGAATACATAAGCTATGTCCAAAATCCACTCCATATCAGATTTGGATTCAATGTCAGAAATTATCAAAACATCTCAATCACTTAAATAGTTTTCGGCTATGTTAGTCTCGTCTGAAGTATTTGGTTGCTTCCCATGATTTGCAATCAAATTACCTTTGTTCTGTAATTTATTGCAATCCTTCTTAATATGTCATTTCTTCTTGCAATAATAACAAATCTGATTATTGAAATTTGACCTCGACTTACCGTTCTTCTGATCACATGAACAATAAGGCATTTTCCATCTCTAACCTTAGATCCAACCAGATGCTTTATCTTTTCATTCGAAAATAAGGCATCGTACGCATCTTCAATGGTGAGAATATCACGACTATCTAAGATAGTGTCTCTGAATGAAATAAACAAAGTGGGTTGCAAACACAATTTGTTTGTCAGAATTTTAGACATGCACAAATACTCCAAATTCAACCACAATGCAGCTGTCATTTTCTCCTTCAAAACGTTTTGAAGAATGTTGCTAGAGAGATGAAAATGAATCGATGAAATAGCCTTTCAATCCTTCCATTGTTTCTCCTCCGTCGTTCAAGTTGTGTGGATTTTGTTAGATCCCAACACACTTCCAAAGCTATCTAAATGAGTATAACTCGCTTATTTACTTGTCATAACGAATATCTAAGAGCGAAATTTCATGCTTCATGGCAGCCATCAATAATAAAAACCTCGTACAAATCACAACCAATAGTTTAGGTACCACTTGTTAGGTGGTCTTAGTCCTTCTCAAATCCTAAAAGCTATTTCAAGAGTTGAGACTTTTTCTCACACTTACGAACTAACTACCAGCTCCTTCTACAGATGATGTGAGATAACCTCAACAGATTTCACTTCATTTCAAAGATCAAGAAATGTACCGAAGTAAAGTATGGGTTAATGGTGTGAAAAGCGGATTAATGGGAAAGTTGAAGGAGTATTTAAAGGCGATTTGTCAACATGAAATAGAGTTTCTGTGGCTCAAAAAAGAAATCTCAGCCTCTACTACTAATTCCTCTGGGGATGTCAAGATCGTGAATACACCAATCGAGTTTGAAACAAAGAGTTTCAACAAAGATTTGTTGAGCTTGGATCCACCAGAATTGTAGCTTTACTGGAAGTCACGGAGAACTAGTAATAGACCAAAAGCAGGTTGTTGAATAAAGGGATGAAGGAAATAACTAGTTAATCAATGAAGCTACGTGACGACAATTCATGTATGAGATAATTGCTAACTACAGTAACTTCCTCGGAACCGTATGCAATAAAATATTCGTCATGAACAGTGGTTTGAATTCTGGTGTCAAGAAATAACATTGTCAAGAAATGCTCTGCAAAACCAAATTCTCACTAGCCATCACATAGTACAGAAACCATTTGTACAGTGAATATAGATAGCATATAGGTTGTGAAATTAGGATTGCATGGCCTGTGGGATTAAGTGGAAATGAGATAGAAAAATCACAAAGGAAAAAAGAAAATGTAAAAAACCCTTAAAAAAATATTAAAAATGAAAACTAAGAATCAAAATTAACCTTTGAATACTTATTAACATTTTTTCGTGATCTTCAAAAAATTGAAGTATGCTTCCAAGGGTTTATTTATTGGGATGTGAATTTCTAAGCTGTAGACAAATTTTAACTCGATTGTCACCAGGGACGGAGCCCGACTTTTTGTATTGTGGAGTTAAAAACAATATAACATTAATGAAAATAAATCAATATATTACTACAGTTGTAGCTTCTACTTCGACATCCTATCAAAACACTTTCTAGCAGTACCCAAATCGCCACATTTGGCATACATATCAAAGAAAGCAATGTCAATCATGATACATGGTCCCAGACAGTACCTAACAACAAAGTTATGAAACCACTTCCCCTACTGGTTAGCCCGAATGAAAGCACAACCTTGAAGAAGGGAGATAATAATTATTTAATCTGGATTGTGGTGTGCTATTCTCATTTCATTAAAGAGACAAGAATCTTATTTAAATTTCCATTCTGTACATATCCAGAAACTATTTCATTCGAGGTGAAAACATCTCTTTCATTCGTCGTGCTGATAACTTCATAACTCTGCTTTTTACGGCCACATTTTCCATACATAATAACAAGAGAATTATATGTAGGACTGTCTGTTACCATTCCCTGCCTTAACATGTAGCAATGTACAGAAATCCCTAGTCTGATGGTGCCCAATTGCCCACGATCTGCAAGAACACAAGCCATAGTTCCAACTCCCAATTTTTCTTGGAGGTTGATTAGGATTCGGAGAATTGATTCTTAGTGATTTGTTGTAGTGAACAATCATTTTATAGAGTTACCCCACCAAAAATTTCTATCCTTTTTGCACTTATATATTTTTCAATTGACTAGTGCAAAACACTAATCTAATCGAGACTAACATATTCTTATTAGTTTGTCGTACAATTGTCAACTTTATTAATTATAGTACTCCAACTCTAATTATTATTTAATCAATACTTTTAATACGATCGTAAGATAGTGGTTAATCTCACAATATTAATTGAAATTCGACTCTTCATTAAATTTTAGACATATCGAATTGATCATTTAAATTTAATGACTCTAAGTTCTATATTATAATGTCTAACTTTATTATAAAAGATATTGTAAAAGACAAGTTTATTAGGGTTTACATGTGAATGACAATTGTAACCCCGTAGCCCTAAAAAATAATTACTGTTGATTCCCTAATTCTACCCACTTTGGTTTTTAATAAAATACATACAAGTCTATTGAGTTCTCTCTATTCTCTTCTTTTTCTTCTTCTTTTTTTCCCCAGAACATATTATCAGTACGAAAGCTTAATCCTTCAAAATTTAGTGAAGGTAGTAATTTTTTTTAAAACATAATTATTATCGTATGTACCGAAATTAATTTGGTGACATGTGAATTTTTTTTTATACAAGGTAATTGCTTTTTCTTCTCTACTTCATTATATATGTACAAACGTGAATAATTCTACGCAAGCAATTTGTTTATGACACTACGAACTTTTTTTTGGCCGCAATTTGTGCTACTATGTTTTTGTATACCCCGCATCTTTTTCCATGCAGCACAAATTCCCAACCACATGTTTCTAGAAAAATCAATACATGTGCTGAAGCAATCTATTTCATTTTTTGGTTCAATTGTGTATCAATGTTTTTGTAATTGTTTATGTAATTAAGCAAATCCTATGTAGCTTCAAGTTGTATTCTTATGCAGAAATTTTTATTTCATTGGCACTGCATGGTTTTGTCTATCCGCCGCAAAGCACAATTTAAAAAAAAAAAAAAAAAACACTTTTACTTTAATCCACTATAAATGTTTTATTCTTTTGCACGGGCTCGTCAATTTGCCAAATCTCAATTCATATAAACGAAGTCTACGTTATTAATTTTTCTTTTTCACTCAATTCACTTTAACGAATTCAAGCAAATAATTTACATGTGATAATAAATTAATTAATATTATTATTGTGTTGTACAATTGTTGAATGTTTCATCAAATTTTTTTTTTAAATATATTTAGCAATAAAATATCAATTATTGAATTCATTCTTAATTGTTGTTGCTCTTGAAGTAGCACAGTATTATAATTAATATTCCTGAAAAATATTATTTGCTCTTAAAGAGCATAAATTATAATTTTCAATATTCTAGAAAAAATTAACAAATTGCTCTTGAAGAAGTAATAGTAAAATATAACGTGCTTCCGAAGTAGCATATATTTCAAAGAACATATTATTTTAGTGTTTATCCCTTAAGGAAAATATGTAACTTATGTTGTGTTGATATTATTACTTGATTAACTATTATCTGATGTTTAATTATATTCTTTGAAACTAATTATATTCTCTTTTACTTTATTGTGTAGTTAAGCAAATGACAAATATCACGAAACTTGAGTTTGTTGCACTTGATAAATCTGAAAAAAATTATCTATCATGGTTACTCGATGTTGATATCTATCTTATCTCAAAAGGTTTGGGAAAGACAATAAAAGAATGAAACAAAGAATTCCTGCGGGATCGTGCAAAAGCACTCATCTTCCTTCACCATCATCTTCACGATGGATTGAAAACTGAATAACTCACTGAAAAAGATCCACAAGTTCTTTAAAAAAAAATAACTGAAAGATTTGATCATCAGAGGACTATAATCCTCCCCAAAGCCAGCTATGAGTGGATGCACCTTCGTTTGCAAGACTTCAAAACTGTTAGTGAGTACAATTCTGAATTGCTCAGAATATTTCAAAATTGACATTGTATGGAGAAAAAATCACTGATGAAGATATGTTGAAGAAAATTTTTTCTACCTTTCACGCCTCAAATATACTTCTACAGTAGCAATATCACGAGCGAGGTTTTAAAAAATACCCAGAACTTATATCTTGCATGCTTGTTGCTGAATAGAATAATGAGCTGCTGATGAAAATTCATGGGTTACGTCCAATTGGTTCTGTACTATTATCTGAAGCAACTGCAAAAGACAAGAACGTGGACATGGACGTGCACGTGCATGTGAAATAAATCGTGGATGAAATAATTAATAATGTTATCAACAACAAGGCAACAATTTCAAAAGGCACAAAGCAAATGAAAGTAGCACATCCAAATAGGTACACGAAGAAAGTTGCTTTAGATATGGAATGAAAGGGCATTGGACACGTACGTATAGTATGGCAAAACAACTTATGGATCTCTATCAAAAATCAATCAAGGGAAAGGGAAATGTGGAGACAAATTTTGCTGATTATGATGGCCCAATAGATGTGACTCATTTGAATATTTCCGATTTCTTTGCTGATCTAATGAGAATATTGACCATTTGATTTGGGGGTGGTGTGATGGAAGATGTAGATTAGTTTATTTTCTCTATCTCTAATATTTCCTTTTATTTTGAAATATGCTTTTACTTTTAGCATAAAAGTTTTGAACTTTATTACATATCGTTAATTTCATAGTATTGAATTTTGTTGACCATTTTAAATTTAAATTCAAGTTTTTTAAATATATCTATTTTGTTATATTGATAAATTCATGATGGATTGTCAAGACACCTGTTTGATTGATAGTGCAACTACATATATTATTTTTCAAGACAAAAAATATTTTTTGGACTTAGCATTAAAAGAAAATAATGTCAATACAATATCGGGTGCATCGAATATTGTTGAAAGCTCCGGCAGAGCTTGTTAATTTATCAAATAATACAAAATTATATATTAACAATGCACTTTATTCTAGCAAATTTAAAAGAAATTTGCTTAGTTTTAAAGATATCCGTTGTAATGGATATCATATTGAGACGATGCAAAAAAATAATATTGAATATTTTTGCATAACTTCTTTTGTATATGGTCAGAAACAGATAAAAGAAAAATTTAATGCACTCCCATCGTATTATACATTTATAAAAATGGTTGAATCAAATATTGTCATAAACCGGAAGTTCGTTGCCCAAAAAGTTTTATACTTTGAAATGATCGACTTGGACATCCAGGAGTTAGAATGATGCGTCGAATAATAAACAATTCTCATGAATATCCTTTAAAGAACCAGAAGGTTCTTTTACCTAATGATTATGCACATGTAGTTTGTTCGCAAGGCAAGTTAGTCATTAAACCTTCGACTACAAAGGTCAATATTGAATCTCCAACTTTTTTGGAAAGAATTCATGAAGATATATGTAGGCCAATACACCCACCATGTGGACTATTTTGTTATTTTATAGTATTAATTGATTCTTCTACTAGATGGTCACGTGTTTACCTACTTTCCATTAGGAATATAACCTTTGCTAGACTATTTGCTCAAATTATAAAATTACGAGCGCAATTTTTCAATTACTCAATTAAGACTATTCGCCTTGACAATACTGGTGAATTTAGATCACAAGCATTCGATGATTATTGTATGTCAACTGGGATTGTAATTGAACATCTAGTTGTGCATGTTCATACACAAAATGGTTTGACAGAGTCATTTATTAAACGCCTGCAACTTATTGTTAGACAATTACTTATGAAAACAAAACTTCTAGCTTCTGTTTGGGGTCATGCTATGTTACATGCTGCATTATTGGTTCGTATTAGACCAACCGTCTATTATCAATATTCACCTTTCCAATTGACATTTGGTCATGAACCAGATATCTCTCACCTATGGATTTTTGGTTGTGCTGTCCAAATCCCTATTTTACCCCCCCCCCCCACACACACACACACACATACCAAAATAGGTTCCTAACGAAGATTTGAGATTTATGTGGGTTTTGCTTCATCATCAATTATTAGGTATATTAAACATTTAATGGATAATTTCTTTACTGCACATTTTGTAGAATATCATTTTGATGAAATGACCTTCCCAACCTTGGGATGGGAAAAACTAAATCCAGAAAAATTAGGTGAAATTACTTGGAATGAACAACTCTATCTCACTTTGATCCCTGCAACAATCAATGTGAGTAAGAGGTTGAAAAAGTCATTCATTTGCAAAGAGTTGTAAATCAATTACCTGATCTATTTGTTGACACGAGAAAAATGATAAAGTCATATATACCAGTAGAAAATATTACAGCAAAAATTGATGTTCCTGAAATACAAATTGCTATAGCAAATGAATCTAAAATACGTCAGAAGTGTGGTCGACCAGTTGGAGTACCTCAAAAAAAAAGGTGTATGAGAAAAATCAACCAAAAACTTCAGAAAGAGTAACATTAGAAAAGATTAATCAATCAAATACTGAAGATATGGTTCCCGAAGAACCACAAGTGTCGAAAAATAATGAGATTTCAATAAATTATATGTTATCGCTTAAATATATGTATATGTACATGTACGTGTACGTGTGTACACACACACACACACACACAAAAGTCCCTGAAGGACTTAAGGTGCCAGGAACAAATGATACATGTCTGAGAACCATGTTCTCAATTAAATTGCAAATCACAATTTCTGCCCATATATTTTCATGAAGAAAACAAATATTGGATTTCCAATTGTGTTAGTTTATGTTGATTATTTGAATTTAATTGGAACTTCTGAAGAGTTCAACAAAACTGTTGATTATTTGAAAATGAATTTGAAATGAATGATTTGGGAAAAATCAAATTTTGTCTCAGACTGCAGATTGAACATTACACAGATGGATTATTTGTTCACAATCTACGTATACAAAAAAGTTTTAAAACGTTTTTATTGGATGATGCACATCCATTGACATCACCTATGACTATTCGATCACTAGATGAAAAAAGGTTCTATTTCGTAATTTGAAGATGAAGAAAATGTTCTTGGTCCTGAAATACCATATCTTAGTGCAGTTGGAGTATTAACTTATCTTGCAAATTGTGCTCGACCCGACATAACTTTTTCTACAGATCTCCTTACAAGATATAACTCTACACCAACTTAAAGACATTAGAATAGTGTTAAACATATTTTTCATTACCTAAAAGGTACTATTTATTTAAAATTATTTATTCTTAAAAGTCGGGATCTGCCTTAGTGGGATATGTAGATGTAGGTTATCTATCTGACACACATAAAGCTAAATCATAAATATGTTATGTGTTTACACGTGGATGAACAACTATGGAGATCTGAAAAGCAATCATTGACAACAACATCCTCAAATCATTTTGAAATTGTTGCAATCCATGAAGCTAGTTGAAAATGTGTATGGTTGAGAAACATGACTCTTCACATCCAAGCATCATGCGGATTAACTACAATAAAAGATAGTCCAACAATTTTGTATGAAGACAATGCAGCTTATATGCACAACTTAGAGGAGGCTATATCAAATGTGACATGACGAAAAATATTTTTTTCAAAATTCTATTATACACATAAGTTTCAAAAGAATGGTAACATCGATATCCAACAAATTCGCTCAAGTGACAATGTGACCTATTTATTCACAAAAGCACTACTAATATTTACATTCAAGAAATTAGTTCATGAGATTGGAATGTGTCAACTCAAAAATCTTCAGTGATCAATATCAGGAGGAGTAGCTATACTCTTTTTTCTTCGCTTAGATTTTATCCCACTAAATTTTTCTAGCATGGTTTTAATGAGACCGCATTTATTTTTAATACGCCAAAATAACTATACTCTTTTTCCTTCATTTTGATTTTTTCTCATTGGGTTTTTATCAAACAATGTTTTAATGAGACAGATATTTTGTAATGTATCATTCAATTGGGAGTGTTGCAAAAGGCAAGTTTATTAGCATTTGCATGTGAATGGCAATTGTACCCCTACAACCATAAAAATTATTACTATTGTATAATTGATTCTGTCTTATAAATACAGAGCTTTGATTCCTAATAAATTACCCACAAGTTCTAAAAGCATATACAATTTTTTACGCCAAAAATATTTGATCCATACTAGATATCAAGTTGTGTATAATTATTTTCATAAAGATGAAATGATTACAACATCGAAAACTGATTAATATGTGAGAGGGATTCAGATATGGAGTCTCATTCCAAAATTTAGATAAATCGTATTCTCAATAAGTAATTCGATTTTTCCATGTAGAAAATTTAAGTTTAAAATCAATGTAAACTGTTGATCACCAAATTAGCCGTTCGTCTTAAAAGGCGAATGATTATTGAAATGCTTTTTATTTGCATCGTTTACTATATTTTCTTGAAGAATCATTCGTACTTGTACATTTAGTAACTCTTCTAAAAATCTCGCTAAAAAGGGATTACCCACATTCCATTTCAGCACAAATCCAAGCAATACTCAATCAATTTATTAAACATGAACTATAGAGCATATCCACTCAAAGTTTTCTACTTCTACACTCAATATAGAAATTAATTAATTCGACACAAAAATAATAAACTTGATATAAATTATCAACACATTGCATATTTATGGGTCCAGCCCTGGGCCATTGATTCATACTTGGCTCTATCAGTTTTATACATGTGAGCAATTTCTGGAACCAATGGATCATCTGGGTTCGGGTCGGTTAGCAACGAACATATCGAAAGTAAAACCTACACCGAACAAACAATATTTGCACTTAGAAACAATTTTAACAAAAACACTACATTATTAATTTCCTTTAAATTCATAAATTGTTGCACGTCTAATTTTCCATGAAGGCCATGTGACAATCATAACAAAGATTTGGACAGTTTTGATGATAATGAATGATTTATTGGGTGGTATTGGACCTCTCTCACCCCAAAAACTAGCTCAAGAGGTGAGACTTTCCCTCACACTTATAAACTGAATACCAATTTCATCCATAACCAATGTGGGACAACCTCAACAATCCCCCCCCCCCCACACTTCAGGCTTTGCGGGAGACCAAACAATCTCCCCCTCACACAAACCCGTATTTTCGTGATTTTTAGGCCGGAGACTTGTTGATAAACTGGGCTTTGATACCAGTATTGGATGGTATTAGGTCTTTCTCACCCCAAAAGCCAACTCAAGAGATTAGGCTTTCCCTCACACTTGTAAATTAAATACTAACCTCATCCACAACCGATGTGGAACAACCTTAACATGATTGTACAATTATAAAGGAGTATGGGACAAGAATATTACATTTGATATGGTGAGAGCGGGGCTCCACTGATCCTTTAGAATATCCAAGCAAATATTACCATTATTATTTATATTTGGATGGAAAACTTTTGTCCTGAAGGCAACCTGCTCATCAATTTGTATCAATATATTATTTTATTTTTCTTTTTAATAATTAATAACTAAATGAAGAAAATAAATTAATTTGATTTTTAATTTAGATATGTACCTTGGGAGGTTTAAAAGGATAATCAGGTGGGAAATGGATGGTAACTTGGAAAACACCTCCTGCATATGGACTCTCATTTGGCCCAATTATGGTTGCTTGCCAATGAAACATATCTTGTGCCACCGGACCTGGATTTATATTAAAAATAAAGAAATAAGCATATATCGACTCAAACTGTTGTACATCGATATGTCGATGAGAGATGTGATCTAAGTTTTGGAAATATATATTATACTACGACCTGTATGATGATGAGAAACTGAGTTCTTGATTGATATATGGTGAGGCTTAACATGAAAATGACACACCCTTTGAACTTTATCTCCCAATTTTTTTGGGCGGATTTATTTTTCAATTTTGTACTCTTATTGATGGAAGGTCATGAAACGATCTAGGTCTCGTGTCCAAGTCACTAATTTATGTACTATCTATTTTGAGAGAGTATAAATCCATTTTAATCTTCATTGATTTCTATCGTGTTCCCCAAAATTGGAACTCAAGACATTTGCCATACGAGATATTTAAAATGGGTTTAGACTTTCTCAAAGCGGACAACATGTAATATTATTAGCGCAATTAGCACTAGAATTCAACTTAAGTCACTCATAAGAAAGATGTCTTGAATTTGAATCTTGGGATATAAATCTGTGAGGGTAAGATGGCTTAGGCTCTCTCAAAATAAATAGTATGTACGATATAACGGTTTGGACGCGAAGCTCAAGTTGTTGCAGGTCACGCTATAACTAAGATTGTATTTTGGTTTATTTGTATAATTAATAAGTGTCCTAGCTGTGATGGTTTGATTTTAGAAGAAAAATAAAAATGAAGGGAATACTATGTACATAAATTAAGGGAAAGACGAACGTAATAAAAGAAATTTCAAAATTGACGTGATCTTGATAAACTATGTGTCAAAATCTAAAATGACTTGTTATTGACCTTCAAACTTTAGTTAGTTTCGAGCTTCAATTAGATGAACCATGAAAAATAAGGTTAAAGGTAAGTTGGGGGAAGTAATAGGTACCTGCACTGCAGGAAGTAGGAGGGTCTTTTTGCAATTCCCTGAGCTCTTTGAGAATTCTCCTTGATGCCATTTTGATTGGAGGAAGGAAGCAGCTGAACTTGAATTCTAGGACACTTTCTCATGGAAGAAATGAGGTGCTATATATATAGAAAAATTGAGAGAGAGAGAGAGAGAGAGAGAGAGATTCAATGAACTTTCTTATCAAGTGGGCACAGAACAGATTCCAATGAAAAAAAAAGGTAGGAGCCAACAATTTTCCAATATGCTCCCAACATGAACAATAGTCTTAGTCTGCTGGTTTATTCTTCATTTGGTCTTAAAGATCTTTAAAAACATTGGTCAGTCATCTACTTTATTGTCGAATTTTATTCAACCTTTGTTCGTCAACTATTCTACCACATTATTTTTTCTATAGTACTCATTTTCAATCACAAAATCTTCATTAAAATAATATTACACATCAATCAAAAACTTTTCATTCTTTTTTAACCACACATTTCAACATTAAACACTATTCCATAATACATTTTTTGAAATTAAAGGGGCATAAACAGGCTCTCAGTATCATGTCCTAATCATGTTAAATTGGATAAAGAAAAGCAAACAAGCCATCAATTCACTTCAAACTTTGTACATAGTGGAAAATCTAGCTTTTCGTGAAAGGATTCGTAATGGATTTCCGCCTCTGCAACCGACCTTCGGCCCCACCCATTTCATGAAATTGACAAAAAGAGATGCGATTGATAAGGAGCAATGGTCAACTTCCACTTTCAAGCGTCTAATTGCCTCTAATAATGGAATCTTATCTTTTACTATTTCAACGTACAGAATAAAAATAGATATTAATAATAAGGCAGGTAGGTAGCTTGATAATTAAGCCAATATAAAAAAGACGCATTATACTATCACAAATGAACCATTTCTACAAGCAAAATATATCGAGGAAGCTAAGACAGAATTTACTACTAATATTAGGCATGCAGCAACATTAAAAGGCAAAGTTTTGGTCTCTTAATAACGCATAAAAGAACAAATCAAAATAGTGGCAACAATGAGATCGAAAGCTCAACACAAACCGACCACTGATATCTAGAGAATGATCACTAGAATTTTTTTGAATTTCCTTTTAATCAGAGTAAGTGTATTCTAATATGCTAAAATAGAGATTTAATGGTGCAAAATACCGAATAGAGTTTGACTTATCGAAATCAAAATATGCACAAAATGTAGCTTATTGAAACGTAAAAATTAGAATGAGATAAAATGAAGTGAGGTATATGAATGCAAATCTTCATTAAGATAGATTTCAACTTTGTACTAGTACTAACATAATCAAATGGACGTTTATTTTCCTAGATACAAGGTTTCTTCTAAAATTAGTTTAGTACAATATTAGTGTTGTCGGACGAACCAAAGTGTTGACAGTATTTTTTATGAACGAAAATGACACGAATTAAAATTGCTCGGACGGAATTTTATTTCTGAAAATAGTTCGAATGGAAATTAATATCAGGAAAATGAAACAATAGAATATTTTGAAGAGAGAAGAGAATTTAGAAATCAAATTTTCTTCAATTGATTTGTTGTATGAAATTTGGAATTAGGGTCCCTATTTAAAAATTTCCAAGTGTCTTTTTGAATATTTGTATCTTTTGACTTAAACAAGTGTGATCCATTAGATCATATTTACTGGTCTGTATTGCACTCTATCGAATATCATGACTTTTGATAATGTACCTTCTTGAATAATCACACCTATTTCAAATCAACAGGACTTTTTGATATGTACCATTTGCGTTTGAAAAGTAAGCAACCAATCATTGCACTAATTGAAATTTTTTTCAATTTACATCTACAAAATTATCCCATAAATTCCAACATTAACTGGGAAAGAGACCTACTTCCTCATATGGAAAGGGACATAAAAGAGAGCCTATTGTCGATCAAAATATAGCCCCTGTTTGGGCTCCATTAAAAATTTATTTTTAAGAAAAAATTGTGTTTTAGAATAGTCGTTTTTGGAAAATGTGTAGTTAAAAAGGAGGAAAATTTTGAATTTACGCGTACCATTATTTTATTGAAGAATGTGTATTTGAAAAGAAGAAAAATAACATTAAAACTAAAATGAAGCCCAAACAATGTCATAGAGTAGGCGTTTCCAGACTTCTTTTTCTTCTGATCACGACTTCAATAGCAAAAGCGAAGACCCCTTTCTCATTCTGTAGTTTTGAGTAAGTTTCATAATCTAAGCATCGATGGGAAATCTTCTAAGACCATCTCTATGCATAAAAACCTATTGTGTTTTAAATTTACGCTACAATCAACATAAGAAGGTGCTCCAATGATTTTCCTCCCTAGAAATTGAAGAAAAGAAATAAGATGTTCGAAAATGAAACAACATTATTGACCTCAAAATTGAGATTAATAAATTCCTTTCACCTAATCAAACTTTTCGCTTCCTAAACTTACTGAATTCTATTAAAATAAGAGCTTGAAGAGAAACGACTATTTGAAAAGAGTATATCGAACATATTATTTTTTGCTCCAAATTATGTCTATTTATAGGTTTTTGATGAGGTCATGAGGGTAGTTATATCTTTTCTTTTTTGAATGACATGAGGCAATTGTTGATTAATTAGCTTTAATTCATTTGTTACTTTTCCACCTTTTGTTAACCATGCCACGTGTTCTTCACTATTTGGTTGTGAAGTCATGTTCAACAGGTTTAACTTTTTTCTTTATATATGCTTTAATAACGATTTTTTCTTATGTAGAATAGCCTTCGAAAAAGTATTTTCGCACTCACGTGCCTTGAGCATTCGTCGTTTGTATTCAAGATCAAACTTATGGCATCGTATTATAAATGCTTGCGACAGTGGCATAGGTTCACACGACCTGAACTTCTTAAAAATACTCGATAATAATGGTGAAGCTCCACACTCAACGAGCTCAAGTTAGTATCACAAATGATGAACAAATTAATTCATAACAAATAGTCCTCAAAGTATAAGTCTAATAAATTATGTTAGGTTTAGGACTTAAGTTCAGGTTCTCTGTGTTGCGCGGACCAAAATGTTATTTTATTTTTTAAAATTGATATTGATGGTATAGACCTTGATATTTCTTTGCAACATGCTAGCCCAAAATATTCTTGGCGATATCTTAGCTACTTATAAAAAGTTTTTCAAACGGTCATTGAATTTTAAAAACCACCTCGTGACTGCATATCCATCAAAAAAAAAAAATCACGATTAAAAATTGGGCACTAATCAGCAGTTGTCATGAGAAATTAGTCTATAATTGCTTTCCATTTACTGAATAATAATGATCTATAATTTCTTATTGAATAATTAACCAAAAATGAACTGATTCAATCAAAATTCAAAAATTACAAACGTGTAAATTTGTGTTGATTATTTGCATATTTGAAGAAGAAATTCAAAAATTTCCTTTAAAGATAAGCTACTTGAAATAGCCTTGATCTTGTAGTATTGATTCGTGCAAGATTTCCTCTTCTGATTTCAATTTTTGTTGATTTGATGGTTTAGGTTTCAATTTTCTCACTGTTATTATGCCTCTTTTTTAATCGTGATTTGTTGTTATTAATGATAAAAAAATATTATATTTATATTATAGCCCCATGTTTATTCTGATGTTACAAATGACCCTAATTTTAAGGGTATTTGTATAAGGGAAATTTTCATAAATGTCACTAAATTTGAAAATGCCCAAAAAAAATTTCATTTGCAATAAATATGGTTAAAAAAAATGTCACTTTTTGGTGTGAAAGGTCCATATTAGCCTTAATGACACTTTTTTAGGAGCATTTAATCCTTGATTTGAAAGTCATTAATGTTGTGATGTGATGATTTGTTTTATATATTATAAATATTAGAGATATCATTATTATATTGGATAGTATGAATTTTGGTGAAAAAAAAAGAATTTGAAAAATTAAAAAAAAAAAAAACACACACACACACACACACACATAACTTCTTACCATTCACAAATCCTAACCTCTTATCCATATTCTTTATTTCATCATCAAAAAGACATTACTATCATATTCATCATCCATTTTTCAGATATTAACTATTATAAATTATTTATATTTTCATCTTATAGCTTACTACTTTAAATGTTCAATAGAACATAGTCATATTTATTTGAAATTTTTGAAACTCTTATTCATTGATTTGTTTTATTCTTGATATATTTTTTAGGGAAAAAGATATCAACGTCCTTTAGAAAATGTGAAGGATTCCATAATTAATGAAGTATTGAGTTGTTCCTTATTTATTTTTGAGAAGACGTGATATTGCAATTGAGAATTGATTATCACCATTAATGTTTTGAATAATTTCTTCCAAAATACCAAATACATGTTTTCAAGCTTTCTGACAATTTCGACGGTTCAACTATCGAATTCAACATTTCGAAATCATCATATTAGACATCTAAACTGTCAAAACTGACATTTAGAAATTGTCGAGATAGATAATTTAACTGTTGGGATTCAGGCATTCATTTCAACTTTTGTTATTGAATGGATTTAAATATTCAAATGTGTCACTTTCATGCTATTAAATGTCGACATATTAATTGTGCAGAGTTCTTACCATTGCAATCTCAACTTTTTAGATATTAATAATCATTTGAGATTCATTGTGTCACATAGGAGAAAATATGTTTATGTGGATAACGAATGGAAGTGGAGAGTAGACAAAATCACTTTAGCTTTAGTTTCAACAAGTATTACCATATGCATTTGTTATGGTAGAGTTGGCCATAACCGGACCACGTGTTCCAACACCATTTTAACATAACTCATGTGAATAGACTTGATTTCTAAAAGTAATTAAAGTTGTATTTTGAATGTTCCCCCCGATAGCGTTGTACATTCTGAAATTATATTATGATTTTAATTTTATTATTGTTGCAGACATTAGTCGTGTTTAAGTTCACGAGCAAAATAATTACATAGACAAAAATTGCATACCATCCAACAGATGGATTCTATCATTCTTGACGGATGGTTTCAAAGTAGAAAATTTGACTACAAAAAATGTATGTGGGTCATGCTGCTCCCGAACACATTCTCAACTTACATTATTATTAGCATTTGCTGATATTGCGTAACATCTTGACAATTAAACTATCAGTCCCAAAAGAAACCTTCTATCATTCTCGACAATTGGTAGTGAGTAGAAAATATAACTAAAAATAAGATCCATAAGAGATAAGCTGTTGCAAAACATTTGGTAAAGACATTACGTTACTATATTTATCCCTGACAAAACTATAATACATAACTCAACAATTTTTCTCGTACTAATTGAACAATCCAACAAGTATAAGAAACGAGAAATGATAAAATGTGTAACCACATCTGGATGCAACCAACAAATCATGTTTATAATTCATTCTTGGAGGGAAGTAAAATGAGGTCATTTAGTACACAAATCAATTTTAATGTAATATTAACAAATTTCATCACACTATTTCTTTACTCTCTTTCTTCTCTCCTTGGTGTATGGAGTCTTAATAGATGTTATAGGAAATCGAATGTGTGTCGATCATTGTCCCTTTGTGTTAACAACATCGTTACTTTCGATAAGTATGGTGGCCGCCTTCGTCACACTATAAGTTGAGGGAACTTTCTCGTTATCCAGGCATGACACTTTAAGCTCTTTGGCTCCTTCATCTATTTGAAAACAACATTTGCAACACTAACTGACATGAGTTCATTATTTTCATTTTGCAAATTACAAAATGAGATGAGAGCATTTAAAATTTTGAATTTCTCATAATTAATGCACATGCCGTTCACCTCTTGGTTCCCTCTAGACAATTGACCCTCATGATTATCCGAGCACGGGTTGATGCATCCTCCATCTAATTGAAAACAACAATTACAATACTAATGGGCATGAATTCAATATTTATAGTTTGCATATTACGAAATGAGACGAGTGTATTTAAATTTTGAATTCTTCAGATGTTAATGCTAAACATACGTACAAGAAATAAAAAAAAAACTATAATGTTCGAGAAATACTGCCTTTTAACTATCAAGAATGACATTTCATATCGAAAGATGACTCATGTGTCGAGAATAATTTAAACGAACTGTCGGGAATAACAGTTTATTGCGACGATAGGTCACATAACTGATCTTTCGAAAAATTCTCCTGTGTCAAGAATTCATAACTGCACAGATTTTCATCGTGACAAATTAAACAGTTCACTTAGAAGATTCGATTCCCATGCCTAACCTAAAAAAATGTAATAAATAAGGTAGGTTGGAATGACAAGTATAATACAACAATCAGTTTCCACAAATCAAACAAATTCAGAGAAATTTGAAGTAAAAAAATTGACAGAACATGAAATATTTTTTTAGAAAATATGAAAAAAATTCATATATAAAAAAATTTTGAAAAAATCAAAATGCTGAAAAAATATAAATCCCAAAAAATGGAGAAATTCAAATTACCTGTAAATATACATTCCAAACAAAGCAGAACCCAAAATAGAAAACAATCTAACTCAAGGTCTAGATGTGGGGAACTCAAAAATTGATAGTGCAATCTAAGAAAAAGACAAAAAAAACGAACATTAGTAAAAAACTTGAAACAAAACCTTCAATCGATAGAAAAAACGCATATATTCGAAACATTACCTAAGATATTCTTCTTTCTTTTGTATTGACGTAATAAACGGGTTCCCAACGCAAGAACTTGCACTCCATATAGTTTTCAAAGAATCAAGAGAGGAATCATAGAAAAGAAGAAATGAGAAATTTTGCAAAGAAACTTACTAGAGAGAAAAAATGAATGAGTTAATAACTAATAAATTTTGCTCTTATATATATTGTAAGGACTTTGAAGTACAATTGTGAGCTGATTGATTGTCACATTTTCTCCACTTTTTGTACAACTTTTTATGTTGTCAACTCAATGATGTGTAGGATATTTGAATTTTTAAGGGGGGAAAATGTCCAAAATTGACAATCTTGCAAAAATTTTAAAAAAGTGACATTTTTGTAAATGCAAAGTCAAAAGTTGACTATTTTGTGAATTTCCTCTTTGTTGTATAAATTGCCCATTATAATAATAGTCATTGGAAAAGCAAGTGGAAAATGCAAAAATACGGAAGCAAGCAAGCTAATACTAAATTAAACTGATATAAACAAATCATTTAGCCTAATATGAAATTTATTACTTATAAATAATGTTGCCTTTTCTCACTCATATGTAACCTTCCTTTTTCTTTGAAGATACATATATGAATGAGGACGCAATTGATGATGCTTGATCTGTTGTATCATATTTAGAATTAAATTACTTTGCCAGAATTTTTTTGAAATGATGGTTTACATTCTCTAACAGGGAGCGGACCTGCATGATTAAAAAAATCCAAAAAAGAAGTGGAAACCCTACCAATGTGAGCGTCGGTCATCCATTAGGATTGTTGATCATATTTAAGTGATGTAAAAAAATAGTTTTTCCACCCAATCATTTGTTGACAACAAGGGTAATAATATAAAGCATGATGTACAAAAAGAGTGTACAAATGGCATTATCAATGATCTGAGGTTGGTTAGCAAGGAAACCTTCCTTTATTTGGCTCTCTCTATTCTTAAAAATCTGACTTTGATTATTTATGAAGATATGTTTCTAAACATTCTACATCCTATATTTTAGTATCTTCTATTTCTAATATGTTTTGCCATACAAAAGCATAGAACTCACTTTCTAAAGAATCTTGAATTTCATAAAAACATAATGTTCAGATCTATTAATTCTTGCAATGCAACTTTGGAGAAGACCGAGTTTAATGCACGCTAGACAGTTTTCTTCTTTGATACGTGCGTGATAGGGTGGGTTTGGGGGGTTAGGACTCTTCTCATACTCCAATTCCTTCCCGATAAAGAGGATTTGCATTCCTAAAGTTTTAAAGATTTTAATCCACATATTTTCATTTCTAGACATACTCTAATTATATACAATGTGAAAGCATGAATTATGGAATACAAAAAATGTAATCGAAGATTTAAAGCCTAATGACAATGATATTGAAAGAATAAAAACTGTTGTTGAAATCAAGTTGAGCACAAAATGAAGGTTTGATTATTGTAGGAAATATTGATCCCATATGTTTAGCATCTTCCTTGATATGCCCCTTAAAGAATGGACTACCATCAATAAAGTCGATCTTATTGCATATATAATTAGCCTGTTGTCGCGAAAGGGGCTTGATTAGTACATGTACAAGTTGATCATTGATATGAACATGCCGTACATGGAGTACATTCTTTTAAACCAAGTCTCGCACAAAATGAATGTCAATTTGAATGTGTTTCATCCCAGAGTGCTAGACAGGATTAAAACTGAGGTATGGTGCTCCAAGTTGTCACATAGAAGTAGAGGAGGATTGGTTAATGAAAATTTCAGTTCATGAAACAAAGGATTCACATGGACTCGACTGCCACTATTGCTAAAGCTCTATACCCTCAGTTGAAGATCTTGCTATGCTACGTTGTTTTTTGAACTCTACGAAATTGGTGTTTAAGACAATACATTCCCTTTTGAAGGCAACATACATGATTTGATTTATCATTATCCCGAAATCCTAGTGGTTGTTTTATGTACAATTTTTGTGAGATGTCCATGACGAAAGTCATTATTTATGTCTAACTACCTTAAGGACCAACCTTGTACCACAGCAAGAGTCAAAACAGTTCGAATTGTGACTAGTTTAACTACAAGGCTAAATGTCTCTTTGTAATCCAGACCATGTCTATGGTTAAACCCTTTCGCTACAAAGCTCACCTTAAATTGAACAACTGAACCATCTATATGCCTCTTAATCCTAAACGCCCACTTACAGCCAATAATATGGAAGTGTTGTATGGGCGGAACCAGTTGCCATGTATCATATCTCCTGAGTGAGTCAATTCAGAGGACATAGCATCATACCATCATGAATGAGAGTGCTTCAGTGATACTCGTGGGTTCCAATGGAGGGGAAATTGGGTGCTTGGTGACTAAGAATGATTTTTTTGGCCAATAAATATCTTTCACGAGTGGGGTGGTCATGTGGTGAGTGACTCTTCAGTGCTTCAAGGTATAACTGATTCATGCATTTTTAATTGAGAAATTAGTTGCATAATCAAAGTAGAGGGAGAAGACACTATTATCTAAGGCGAGTTTGGCGTAAAGGAAAACCAAATCGCATGTTTTGGTGTAGATCCGATACCTACTGAGAATCCTAAGCTTGGATAGGAACAAAATTCAATTTCGACAAATATTATTGTTGGTTTAGGATTACACGAAGATGCAGATGAGGATTCTGATGTTTTCGAGTTCGAGTGCTCAAAAGGGAATGTATCTTCATGAAATAGCACATGCCGAAATAATAAGTCCGCCGAGATTTGGGCTCAACGCATATGTATGCATTTTGAGAAGTGGAAATTACATATTCTAATAGATTTGAAATTCCTATTTCATAAATCAGATGGAATGTTTAGTATTTCACAAATTAAATTTTTTTTAATTAATTAATATAATAAAAATAATAATTAAACATTACTTCTCTCTCTCTCTCTCTCTCTCTCTCTATTCTCACTTCTCTCTCTAAATTAACCGAAATCACCTCACTTCTCTCTCTCTCTCTCTCACCTCTTAACCACGACCTCAACAATCGAGGGAAAAAATGAGACCACCGACGCCAGAGTGAAGCTAACAGAAGAAGCATCACCATCGCCCATCTCCAATCCAACGATGTCTGCTCCTCTCTCTCATCTCCTCTCCCATATCTACATCAGATCCCTTCACGAATATGTGATGGCGATTTTGTGGTAGCAGTTGTGGTGGTAGATCTGACGGTTTAGGTGGGTATGAATTTGTGATGATGGCAAAGGCGCTTCACGTAGTGAATAGGGGTGGTAGTTGTTGGCTATGGTGGATTTAGCGATAGAAGTGAGTTTTCTGGTGGTGATTGCTGGCAATGTTCTCTGCAGCGATTTGTGATGGTTACGGTGCTATGGCGGCAGAGGAGCCTCACATAGTGAATGAGGGTGGCGGTTGTTGGCCATGTTGGTAGATCTGGTGGTGGAGTTGAGTTTTACGGTAGCAGTTGTTGGCGATGGTGGTGGATGCTAGCAACGACTGTGAGTTTTGTTGGATCGAAGGTGGACAATAGCGTTGCTGGATCTAGAGGTTGCAGTGATGTTGTTGATAGAGACAGAAGTGATGGTGATGTCGATGGTGGTTGTTGGGTGCTTTGGAGTGGTCGGATGGGGTATGCGTGTTTATGATGATTTTATTGGTTAACTGAAAGTTGTAACCAGTAAATTGATTAATTTGTGATTGATGTCGTGGTGGTGCTGTTAGAGGCAGCGTTAAAGTGGTGGTCGTAAGCGCTGGTGGTAGTCACAGATTATTTGGCTGATTGTGACCAGTGAATTGGTTAATCTGTGATTAATAAACAATATGTGACCAATGAAAAATATAAATTATGACCAAGAAATAATGTATGGCCTAAAAAATTAATAATTTGTGACATATAATATTTGTGATCTGTGACCTATAAATTTTTTTATTTGTGATCGAAAAATAATATGTGACTTATAAAATTTTTGATTTGTGACTGAAAAATAAGTTGTGACCAATAATTTGATAAGTTATGACTAAAAATTAATATATAACTAATTATTTTTTTGATTTGTGATCGATGAACAAATTGTGACCTATCAAATTTTTGAACTGTGATCATAAAATAATTTGTGACATAAAATTCCTGATTTGTGACTAAAAACCAATAAGTGACTAATTAAATTGTTAATTTGTAATCAAATTGTATAGATATGTGACCTAAATATAATTAATTAATTAATTATATCATAAATAAATTTTAATAAAAGTCTGATTTTTAAAGTTTGAAACCTGCTTTTCTTAATTTTTAAATATGTCATACTTAATCTCTTACTTATGAAATTTTCATTTTTTAAGAAAGTGAATAGCCCACAAATGTGTACGGTTGGCCTTTCAGCTCATGTTTGTGTTTATTGTAGGGCCGAGTCAAAGGGTAACATAAGTAGCCAAATTGCTTAAACTTCATATAATGTTGAAACTCTCTTCCATCAATCCTTAAAATTTTTACCCTTTGGTCACAAAAAATGCCTTTGTTCATTACAAAAAAAATGCCTTTACTCATTTTTCTGATGCAAAAGTTTTCTTTCTTCGGTGCTAAGAATGATGTATAGTGATGAACTTTAGAATTCGACTGCAATGAGAATAATTTTTGTGCCTCGTATTTGACTTTCTTCTCATTTGCTTAACGTGGGTGCAGTGTCAAAATGGTGAGTCAATGGAATGCTATTCATAGTAGCATAAAGTTAAGCGAGTTTTCAGTTATAGCCGTGGAGTTTTAACCTGGTTCTTAACTGGCTTGGATATAAAGTAACCAAAGATAGTGAGGGTCAAGAGATTTCTACTGCCTTGAACAATGGCGAAGATGACTAAATCGATAATGATATTTGTTATTGATGACTAAAAATGACATGACAAATTTAAACCAACTTAATAGAAATTTAATAGAGTGATTGCTAGAATTCAAGAAAATTTCATAATAATTTCATTGTGCATTGGAGAGGATACATTGAGTTCGGCCTAAGGAACCATTTCCCCCAATTTATAGGCCTCTGAAATAAGCAATTTCCAATTTATAGGCCTCTGAAATAAGCAATTTCCAATTTATAGGCCTCTGAAATAAGCAATTTCCAATTTATAGGCCTCTGAAATAAGCAATTTCCAATTTATAGGCCTCTGAAATAAGCAATTTCCAATTTATAGGCCTCTGAAATAAGCAATTTCCAATTTATAGGCCTCTGAAATAAGCAATTTCCAATTTATAGGCCTCTGAAATAAGCAATTGAGCCACCCAAAGTCATATAAGCTACAATACCATCCTCACGGTGCGTGCTTTCATCCACATTTAATGTTTCTAAATGGTTGCTGAGGTTGGCTAAACTGGTCATCATGATACGTAGGTCGTAGATAATCATGGCTGATCCTTGATTGGATGGAAATAATGTGCAAAATATCATGGACTACAAGTGTCATCTTGGTAATGTGTGTCGAGGCGATGAAGATAATGGTTCAGAATTGTAATGATGATGTTTTTTTCAAATGATGGAGGACTTGGGCCGTTCTAGCCTGTGAGCTAATTAATTCATTTTTCAAGTCAATGATAGTTATCCCCATAATTTTACTTTCTGGATTCAGGTGGACTTAGGCTTATTTTCAATATCGGATGTCAACACTAGTGATGATGAAATTAAGGACTAGTAAATATGTCGCGGAAATCTCTCAAGATATCTTGATTCCCAACTCAGAAAACAACTAAACGAACACCACTTAATCTCGGCTCGATCCAAAACTTCCACACTTGGTTGCCACAAAATTTACATTCACAAAGGATGATGGTGGTGGTTATTTGCAAGCCACTAAGGCAAGAAAAAACAAAGAGTTAGCAATGGTAATCACTCATGACTCAACTAAGAAACAGCTCCTCACTACGTTTTTCTCTCTGAAAATACACATACACCACCCACAACCGGCTGAAAGAAGAAGCAACATAATATATAGATTAGGTTATTAGGTTTGGGCTTAACTTGTTCGTTCGAATGGGCCAAAGTTATATCTCTCTCAATGGGCTAGATTATTGGACCAACAATAATCCAAAACCACACACTAATCAAACCACTAATCCAAATCCAACTTGGGCCTTCCAAAAAGTGTCAGTCGTATTCGAGTCGAGGCAAGTCCATAGTGTAAATAAATTATCCGACAACTATTTTAAATCATCGTCCAGATTTATTGTGGGATGTTGTCTTTGCCTCGGTGAATTTGTAAATAACTTTATTATGCTCAATGGTTTTTCTTCCATGAAATCCCAATTTTGTTATGGTGGGAACTGCCCTTTTGTAGTGCTTTGATGTCCCCCTTTCTTAAAATAATTGATTAAGAATGTAAATAACATGGAACAAGCAATTCAGAACAAAATTGAACAAGGGAAAGACACTAAAATCATCGTCAGCACGAAGTATGAACTCAAGCACAATTTTCAATTTCTTATCATTCGAAACCAACATCCAATAACTACACTTAAAAGGTAAAATAAAGGAAAAAAGAAAGGCATACTTTAAAGCTTTCAAAACACGATCATGGATACCCGAAAGTAAAGAAAATGTGTTGAGGGTTTGTCTGTGCAGCTAAACTTGTGTTGAGGATTTGTCTGTGCATCTAATATGTTGTTTCCATACGAGCCGCGAGCACTGTAAAGAAGCAACCAAGATATTTGAAAAACGATCATTTGAAACAATATCTTGCAAATTATATTACATCACTGTACTTCATCCAACATAGTCAATTCTCAAAGTTAAAACAGTCGAGCACATAGAACTTCTTCCAGAACTCAAAACTAGAGTAAAAAACCACAAAGTAATGCTACTACATATCAAAAGGAGACTTTGAACCATGGATTATTACCATCTTTCCAGTACCTCAACGAGACTATTTCACTGGCTCTTAAATACTTTTCGTTGTTAATCTGTACCTCTCTGGTCTAACGACATAGTAGAGGTTGAATAGAGCTGCATTCACATCTATACATAGGGTCAAAATTGTGGACAAAACGAGTCTCTTCAATTGCAAATATTCACTGAGGTCAAATCAACTTCATGCTGTTGCAGTGCTTTTGGTCCGGTTTCGGACCGACCCAAATGTCTGCGTGCACACGTTGGCAAAACCAGTCAATTCCTGAAACACACGAGGCAATCCCATCTGTAGGCTGTTCAATATCACTAACCTAGTAACACTGATTGATTTTTCATACATGGCCTTTTCATCCTCAGCCTTTGCACTTGAAGCCTCCATGGCTGCTCGTTTTTCTCACACCGGATTCTTACTTAAATCACTTTCGGACATTAAATAAGGACCAAACTTGCACTCCAGCGCTCTAAGCTCCAGTACCTTCTTCTCGTGCTCTTTGAAAACTGATTCAGCCCTCTTTTTTTGCTTTTGCTCTTCAGCTTGTTTCTCTATAACAGCATGGATCACTGCTAGGAAGCTCTTAATTCCCTCTGACGCAACTTTATCGGGAGCATTTGTGATTGCACGTTGCCAATCATCACAAAGGGAGTAAATGACTGAGTCTTGCACGGTTCTTTGAACTGGTTTGTTGCATACTTCGAAAAGGCTCAGGCGGAGCCAGCCAGTGAGTGACTGAACATAGTTATGTTGCGCTTTCATGAGGTTACAGAAGGAGAGGTGCCACTGTTGAGCTACAACTTCAAGTTTTAGAGTTGCTTGTCGATGAATTTCAGAAGTAGGATCAGAGGACGGAATACAGTTCAGGTAGTTGAGCTGCTGGACTATGTCTGAACTTGATGGCACTCATACATCCTTCTCCACATGTTCATCAACCTTCAAAGAAGAGAAGAAAATAATTATTAATTACTTCTTCCGTTAACTACTGAACCAGATTAAAGTTACAACCAATCCAGTATTTATCTCTAGTACAAGACAAAACCTGTAAAATCAATAATATAATGTTTTCAACCCAGTTCTAGTTTTAGGATGATTATTGATAAGTTAACAATATCTTCCTACTAAAAAAATTCTAGTAAATGAAAGCAATACCAATGTTGCTATTAAGGTTAGACCAAAAGGTCCCCAAGCCCAATGTTCATTATGTGTTCATAGTTATCAACTCGACAAATCAATCTTCTCGAAGCTGCGGAACTAACATTTCCCTGAAGCTTCAAAGTTCTTTCTTGAGCTGAATTCTCAGTATTCCTAATCCATTGTGAGCTCTACAAGTTATGCTTGCACAAAAGATAATTTCACTTGCTATATTGCTTGAGAAATTTAGCACAATTTCCAGGAATATTTGACTTGAGCACCTAGATCAAGCAATTTTTGGCATGCATGTCCCGTTTTCATTGTTTTCCACATCAACACAAATTAGGATCCATATAACTGACTTCAATTTCATTGGGAATAAGATGGCTTTTGTAAATTTCCTTCCAGGTTGACTCATTAGAATATAAAAAAAACTCCTCCTTCATGATTTTACAAATTTAGTAGGTTTGAAGGGAAAGTATAATTTTGCTGATCTTTTAACATTACTAATCAAATTAATTTTGAGAAATTGATTCTCAAATGCTCGAATCCGTACTGTCAAAGCACCATGTTTGTGTCCTAAAGCCAGTTACAAACCTCAGAAGCTGCAAATGTAACCCCTTACAGCAAGCAGAAGTCCATCGTTTCTTCAGTTCTTCCTGACAAATTAATCACACCATCAAAAGCAGAATCTCTGTTCTCTCTTCTGCGTCTATTTCTCATTTTCTCCCTCACAATGGAATCAACAAGCAAGCTAATTCACCTCTAGAGCCAGTCCAAAACCTCACAAATGCAATTCTTCACTCTTTCCAGCCGCTAGCAGCCATGGACAAGATTGAAAGCCAGGCAACCCAGCTCTGCAATCTCTCTTTCTCTCTCTCTCTTTAAATCACCGTTATTTATTTATTTTTTATTTTATTTTATTTTTATTTTTTTTGGGGGGTCTAGTTTCCTTCTCGGAAATGCCCAAGAATTGTGTGCCCGTGTGCTTGTGTGTGAACCATGAATTTGATCATTCTCTTACTGACCAAAATGACCACGAATCCTTTCTAAAAAAATTTAAAGAACAAAAAAATCGAGTAGAAAACAGATACTTTACAGAGAAAAGTGTGATACGTACGTAACAAATCTCATACAACAGAATTCTCCCTTTGCACCAACGTTACAGGAAAATGGACGTCTGCTTCAAGATATAGCACTTATTCAATATCAATCTGACAAGATCTACATTAACTTTTACAGGCAAACCAAGATTTCATCATGCTCTAGTTGACCAGAACTACCACGAAACACTTTTAACACAGAAAAATATAGAAATTATGAAGAAAGATTATCCTAATTTGTAAACAATGACTTCTAACAGACACTAGATGAAAATGTCCATAGGAATAGTAGTGTAACTAAAATGAAAAGTTAGAGAACCAAATGGGGATAAAGGTACATATAGTAGGACCTCATGTAGGAAAGGAGATTAATCCAACGAAAGTAAGGACTTGAAAATGTAGTAGGGAGAATGCCATAAATTTCTCCACCATTTGCTTAAAATTGGTGGTATCATTAGCATAAATAGTTGTAGTCACATGCTTTGAAGCCCTAAAAATTCCTGCATGGTATACTAGTTGTATATTATTATGAGCTTGGGGTGGTGGTCAGAAAAGGTGGGAGAACAAGAGAGAATTTCTCATTAGTATTTCCTATGATTTCTCTTTTTATAGGAGAGGACATAGTAGTTTTTTTTTGTTTATCATTAGCATTTTCTACTATAGTTTCTCTTTTTATTTTCTCATTGTATTAAGAGAGAGGAAGTTGCAAGTTCTTTTACAACAACGAATCCTTCTATTTTCCATTGTTCACGTAAAATCTGTGTTCACTTTTAAGACCAAAATTTCACATTTACGCTTTCTTTTAGGCTACCTTCTTCTCATAAATTTCAGAAAGTGGTATCAGAGTTATGTCTCAAGCTTGGCTAAAAGGATGAGTCAGATGAATACTCAATTGTGTGAGAAAGATCCGAAATGCAGTGTGGGCTCTAGTCAATCGCAATGGCAGGAGGTTTCACGATGGTTACTCTTGTGGTGATGGACCTCAGGGTAACACAAACTAGGAGTGGTGGAGATGAGGTATTCCACGATAAAGTCTGTCATCCTATAGCTTGAAAGGATATGGACAGGAGATCATCATTTGAGAAGAGCGTGATTATTTAGCACTTTGTTCAAGAAGGGGATTGTTAAAATATATGTAAA
>NW_019241771.1:0-1683 GCF_002742605.1 Olea europaea var. sylvestris | reverse complement strand
TTTTTTTTTTTTTGTTAGATAAATTATGTACATAAGTGATTTCCCTTTGGAAAATAATTTAATTGGAAGACTAAGTGGTCTAAAAATTTTATTTTCTAGTCTGTTAAATATTTCAATTATGACATTACGAGAATTAGTTGAATTTACTTTGAGTAAACCGTTGAAATATTTAATTTCTCAATGATTTTTTAACTGTTAATAGTTTAAAGAAGACTTAATTGCATGGTTAATAAAAAGTAAATGTCTGTGCCTAAATGTAAATTTTTACAAATGTGATAGTAGTATTACTTAATTATATCATTATTACACATGTGATCAACTTTATACGAGATAAATAGTAGTCAAAGCTTTTGATTTTGTTTGGAGGTGAGTGTGAGAAACCTAATTACCGTACTGCAGTTTTGATATGGATTAATAGTCCGGTGCCAAAAGAAAAATTTAGTAAACCCAAACAATGACAATCCTAATCACTGAAAAAAAGTTTATACAGTTGGTTGAAATTTTGGTTACTAGAGCACTAGTTGATATGAATTCAAAGCCACATTGCTAGTTTTTATATTTCTTTTGTGAAAAAAAGAGAGGATGTCTACATGTTTATTAATGGTCTTATACGCGATAATATTTTTCTCTTGAATAAATATTAAAATAAGACCTATGGCATTTAATGCTCGTCAATCCACTACCGTTTGATGAACTCAAGGAATTGAGAAAATGTTATATTTCATTTTATTTTCAAGCATGATTTAAGCTTAAATTCATGAAATGATTATAATTGAATGTCTAGAGTGCAACATGTTATGCATGTTATTATTATATTATACATGAAGGTATATCGATTAGCAATTTTATTCAATACCACAAGAGCATAATGTATACTTTGATATCACTGCAAAGATAAAAATAATTGGATACTTATGTGACAGACATGGTTATAACTTATCAGACCGCTAGAAAAATCACAGCTTGTAGGGCAGTATTGAACTGTAGGTCCATCAATTAGTCTTATGAGAATTACGTGATTCACCCGACTTGTTCACTTGTCAAACACGTGGTGCAAGTCATCTATGAAAGATGTATGGCAGCTGTGGATGTAGAACTGGAGATCACACATATCGAGGTTGTGAATAATTTTATACACTCACTTCCACCTTAATGGAGAGTTATGGTTATGAATGAGATACTAGAAGGTAACCCTCCAGAACACCCAAACACGATTGAATTTGGTGTATATTGTCCGAACTTTCTAGATAGGTGGAGTGAGAGCTTAGAACCCTAATCGGAGATAGTAAATGAGCTCGATGATGAGCCCGAGCCCGAGCCTAAATCGAATCTAGAGGAAGATCCCGAATGGGAGCATGGAGATGACTTTGGGTTGGAGTTAGAGAATGATCATGAGTGTGAACTTGAGCCACTGGTTGAGATGGATATAGAGTCCGGGCCTAAGGTAAAAGACTCCTCCGAAGATGAAGCTCCATTGAAGAAGATTCGCAAGATTCATAGATATTAGAAACTTATATTTCATTTCTTTAGTATTGTGATATCTTTTCCTTTATGTTATTGAAAATTAATAATTTGTCGACCTATTGTATTTCCTGATTTCAAGGAGTACCATTAAAAAAATAATTTCCTTTTAACATATTGAGCTATTTCATTGTTCAACATTTCTAAGACAAAATTTATTTT
>NW_019241770.1:0-1683 GCF_002742605.1 Olea europaea var. sylvestris | reverse complement strand
GACATATTCAACAAGCATGCATAGTCTTCCTTTTTTAGAAACTATGAAACCCTCTGGTTGTTGCATGTAAATGGTTTCCTCAAGTTCTCCATGCAAGCACGTAGTGTTGATATCCATCTGCTCAAACTCCAAATCTTTCTTAGCCACAATCCTAAGTAAAACTCGAATTGACTATATTTTACAACTGGGTGAGAACACATATGTGAAAGTCAATACCTGGAATTGGACTTTAGTCCTTTGTTATCAATCTAGCCTTATACCTTCCATCTTCAATCCCTGATGTTCCTTCCTTCATTTTGAATACCCACTTGCAGTGAACAACCTTTTCATCTTTAAGTAATTTCACCAAATCCCAAGTACTATTTTTGTTCAATGACTTCATCTCATCCTACATAGCAATTAACCACTTATTACAATCACTACAAAATGAGTACCTCTAAATATGTAGCAAGTTCCTCAGTAGAATTAATACAATCAACTACACTTAATGCATAAGTTATTGAGTCTGCCACTCTCTGTTTCTGTATAGGTTTAATCTATTTTGCAAAGCTATCTTTAGCAATTGAGTAATGTGGTATTGCTGGTGGTGTAGGCAAAGTGTTACCATCTGTCAGTTCTGAAATGGACTAACCTTCAGAGATTACTTTGTAGTCTCTGATTGCTCTTCTGAACCAATTTTCAATTGAATGATTATGTTCATCACTTTTACCATAATACCCATGAGGTGAACTATGAACCATAGTAAGTTCATCAAACACTACATCTCTATTAACCACCATCTTTCTTATCTTAGAACACCACAGCTTGTACCCCTTTATACCTGATTCATACCTAAGAAAATGCACTTTTTAGACCTGGGCTCCAATTTTCCATTGTCCACATGAGTATAAGCAGGAGAATAACAAGAAGGTTTTCCAAACCATACCTCATCTGGTTTCTTTTTCTTAATGGCAACCAAGGGTGAGCGATTAATGAGAAAAACAAGTTGTGATAGCAGAATCAACCTAAAAAGTCTTAGGTAACCCAGAATTTGAAAGTATACAACGAGGTTTTTTTCACCAAAGATCCATTTATTCATTCTACTACACTATTTTGTTGCGGAGTTCCAAGCACTATCAAGTATCTCAAAATACTTTCAGCCTGCAGAAGCTACTGAATTATCTAAACAAATTTCCAACCATTATCTGTGCGTAGACGTTTTACATCTTTCCAGTCTTTTTTCTATCATTGATTTCCACTCCTTGAAGATCTCAAACGCATCACTCTTCTGTTTGAAGAAGAATATCCAAACTTTCCTTGAAAAATTAGCAGTTACTATCAACAAGTAATAAGCACCTCCTTTAGAAGGCACCCTTGTCGTTCCCTAAAAATTTGAATGGATATATTCAATTGTTCCTTTCATGTTGTGTCTTCCTTTAGATAATCCGATTTTTTTCTATTTCCCAAAAACACAATACTCACAAAATTTCATCTTATTGATCTTCTGCCTATCAAGAAGTCCCCTCATACTCAATTTTGTCATACCATCCTCACTCACATGCTCAAGCCACATATGCCGAAACTTTGTAACTTCCTTACCTGTCAAAAAAGTAGAAACTGCTACATCTCCTTTAACTGTGGAACCCTACAAAATGTATGACCGTGTAGAGCTTTCATGTCCCTTCATGACAATAAATGTGCCCT
>NW_019241769.1:0-1683 GCF_002742605.1 Olea europaea var. sylvestris | reverse complement strand
AACTTTTGCACACGGCGTCCGTTTTGGGCCCATAAATACTTTTTGGAAATGTAGCGACCGTTTTGGATTGAACTCACAACTTCATCATGACGTTCGAGGGATTTTTGCCATTTTTCGAAAGAATGAGCACTTTCATATTTGGAACGCTTGGATAGTCGGCGTACGAAGAATTGAGCGTAACTTTTGCACACGATGTCCGTTTTAGGCCCATAAGTAATTTTAGGAAATGTAGCGACCGTTTTGGATTGAACTCACAACTTGGTCGTGACGTTCAAGGAATTTCAGCCATTTTTCGAAAGAATGAGCACTTTTATATTTGGAACGCTAGGATAGTCGACGTACGAAGAATTGAGCGTAACTTTTGCACACGGTGTCCGTTTTGGGCCCATAAGTACTTTTTGGAAATGTAGCGACCGTTTTGGATTGAACTCACAACTTCTTCTTGACGTTTGAGGGATTTCGTCCATTTTTAAAAAGAACGAGCACTTTTATATTTGGAACGCTTGGATAGTCGGCGTACGAAGAATTGAGCGTAACTTTTGCACACGATGTCCGTTTTAGGCCCATAAGTAATTTTAGGAAATGTAGCGACCGTTTTGGATTGAACTCACAACTTCGTCGTGACGTTCAAGGAATTTCAGCCATTTTTCGAAAGAATGAGCACTTTTATATTTGGAACGCTAGGATAGTCGACGTACGAAGAATTGAGCGTAACTTTTGCACACGGTGTCCGTTTTGGGCCCATAAGTACTTTTTGGAAATGTAGCGACCGTTTTGGATTGAACTCACAACTTCTTCTTGACGTTTGAGGGATTTCGTCCATTTTTAAAAAGAACGAGCACTTTTATATTTGGAACGCTTGGATAGTCGGCGTACGAAGAATTGAGCGTAACTTTTGTACACGGGGTCCATTTTTGGTCCATAAGTACTTTTTGGAAATGTAGCGACCGTTTGGAATTGAACTCATGACTTCGACGTGACGTTCGAGGGATTTCAGCCATTTTTAAAAAGAACGAGCACTTTTATATTTGGAAGGCTTGGATAGTCGGCGTACAAAGAATTGAGCGTAACTTTTGCACACGGCGTCCGTTTTGGGCCCATAAGTTCTTTTAGGAAATGTAGCGACCGTTTTGGATTGAACTCACAAGGTCGTCTTGACGTTCGAGGGATTTCGACCATTTTTCAAAAGAACGAGCACTTTTATATTTGGAAGGCTTGGATAGTCGGCGTACGAAGAATTGAGCATAACTTTTGTACACGGGGTCCATTTTTGGTCCATAAGTACTTTTTGGAAATGTAGCGACCATTTTGGATTGAACTCACAACTTTGTCGTGACGTTCGAGGGATTTCAGCCATTTCTGGAAAGAATGAGCACTTTAATATTTGGAACGCTAGGATAGTCGGCGTGCGAAGAATTGAGCGTAACTTTTGCACACGGCGTCCGTTTCGGTCCCATAAATACTTTTTGGAAATGTAGCGACCGTTTTGGATAGAACTCACAACTTCATCGTGACGTTCGAGGGATTTTTGCCATTTTTCGAAAGAATGAGCACTTTCATATTTGGAATGCTTGGATAGTCGGCGTACGAAGAATTGAGTGTAACTTTTGCACACGATGTCCGTTTTAGGCCCATAAGTAATTTTAGGAAATGTAGCGACCGTTTTGGATTGAACTCACAACT
>NW_019241768.1:0-1683 GCF_002742605.1 Olea europaea var. sylvestris | reverse complement strand
AAAATTTCGTCCTCGAAATTACCTTGAACTTAGTTGAAAAGTTCTGGATACTTGGTCTTGATTTCTTCTTCTCTCTCCCAAGTTGATTCTTCGACATTATGATTCCTCCATTGGACTCTTACTAATGGAATTTCCTTTGTTCTTAATTGCTGGATTTTGCGATCCAATATCGATACTGGTTTTTCCTCATATGTCATGTTTGATTTGATATCCAATGGTTGATAATTAACCACGTGACTTGGGTCTAATACATATTGTCGAAGCATCGATACGTGGAACACATCATGAACCGCTGACAATTCTGGTGGCAGAGCGATTCGATAAGCTGCATTCCCAACTTTCTGCAAAATTTCAAAAGGACCAATGAATCTTGGTTGAAGTTTTCCTTTCTTCCCAAAACGCAGAATTCCCTTCATCGGTGCCACTTTTATGAAAACTTTGTCACCAACATTAAATGTCAAATCTTTTCTCCTTTTATCGGCATAACTCTTTTGTCGGTCTTGAGCTGCTTTGATTTTAGCTCTAATTTGTTCAACTGCTCGACTAGTTTCTTCAATTATTTCGGGTCCTAGAACTCTTCGTTTACCTACTTCATCCCAATAAAGGGGAGCTCTACATCTTCTGCCATAAAGGGCTTCGTAAGGTGCCATCTTTATCGTAGCTTGGTAGCTATTATTATAGGCAAACTCTACCAGTGGCACATAGTTTTCCCAACTGCCCCCCTAAATCAAGGACACATGCACGCAACATATCCTCTAAAGTCTGTATAGTCCTCTCCGATTGTCCATCAGTTTGTGGATGGAAAGCTGTACTGAAGTTTAACTTGGTTCCTATAGCCTCTTGCAAACTTTTCCAAAATCTTGAGGTAAATCTTGGATCTCTATCCGATACAATTGAGGCTAGGATACCATGCAAACGGATGACCTCCTTGATGTATAATCGTGCGTATTGATCCATACTAAAATTCATTCTTACAGGTAGAAAATGAGCTGACTTTGTTAACCGATCCACTATAACCCACATAGCATCATTTCCCTTAGCTGATTTTGGAAAACCCATAACAAAATCCATAGTTATATGTTCCGATTTCCATTGTGGAATTGTTAACGGTTCCAACAATCTAGATGGCCTTTGATGTTCAGCTTTCACTTGCTGACAAGTCATGCATCTCTTGACAAAAAGACCTATGCATCGTTTCAAATTTCTCCACCAAAACATGCTCCTTAGATCATGATACATTTTTGTACCTCCTGGATGGGCAGTATATGGGGTTAAGTGTGTTTCTTCAAGAATTTCTTTCCTCAATCCCTCACCTTTCGACACACACAACCTCCCCTTAAAGAGCAAGGCTTTATCACTACTTAATTCAAAATCCTTTCGCTTGCTAGTACCAACTTCGGATTTGATCTTTTGCAGGAAAGGGTCACCATCCTGTGCTGTTCTTATTCGATCTCTAAGTGTTGGTCGAATCATTAGAGCCGCTATCCTGGCACTAGTTTGGGTTGGTTGAACAATTACTTCTAGATGTAAATTGTCGAAATCCTTTAACAACTGGTCCTGCATAGTGATTTGTACTGCTAATTGTCCCACTGCCTTCCTACTAAGAGCATCAGCTACTACATTAACTTTACCAGGATGGTAATGGATAGTGCAGTCATAATCCTTTACTAGCTCTAGCCATCT
>NW_019241767.1:0-1683 GCF_002742605.1 Olea europaea var. sylvestris | reverse complement strand
TCTTTGGTCTAGAAATCTCCTTCTGCCCAAAATTGTTGGAATTTCGAAAACCAATGTAATCTTGTTAACTAGTTATACAATGTGTTTTAAGAGTACCTTATAGAATGTTATATTGTCAGCCCAAAGGTAATTTTATGAAGATGCATCTAGTCTCTTATCATAATAAGATTCATATGGTTTTGATTTTAATTACATATTATTTAATTAATAGCCCATGTTAATTATATGGATATTTTATCATCCATTTGATTGCATGCATTATATTTGAATGGTATTATGTATGATATTTTACGTTTCCACAGTTTATAATGCCTTCTCTCCTTCGAGTCAATTGTTTGCTATTGAAACCTTCACTAGAAATGATTATGTGAGATAGAAACGAGATGTAAAAATAGCACTTGATCTTTTGGGTTTAGACTTTGCAATTGAGAAAAAGCTTGAGAAACCCACAGATAAGAGCACTATTGAATATGTAGCCGAGTATGAAAAGTGAAAAATGACCAACAAACTTTGCTTGAAAATCATTAAGCGTTCTATATTCTATTCCATTATGGGTGCTATCCCAGACAATGAAAATGTCAAATGTTTTATGGATGCCATAAAAGAGAAATTTATTGAGTTTGATAAAGTCGAAACTAGGAATCTGATAGATAAATTGATGAATATGAAATATGATGGTACAAGTAATGTTAAGGAGCACGTTATGAAGATGATAAATATATTATCTAAGCTAAAGGCTCTTAAAAGTCCCTTGGCCTTAGTTTGTTTTGAATCTTCTTTAGTAAATGTGTCTTTAAATTCTTAGTGGTTAAACTTGGGAGCTAGGATTCATATTGCAAATTCCTCAATGGTTCACAAGCAAATGGAGGCCAAGTGAGCTTGAGTATTGAAAATAGAGTTCAAGTGAATGTTGAATTCATAAAAGTAGTGAAGTTGTCTTTGGAGTCCGATTTTACCATTGCTTTAGAAAATACAATTTTTGTGCCGCAAAGTGAGACGGAATTTAATTTCTATATCAAAAATTGATGCTTGGGGTTTTCACTTTATTTTTGGTAATGAAATGGTTGAGTTATTTTATGATTCCCTTTTGATTAGAAATAGCCTTTTATGTGATGTTTTATATAAATTATTTTTGGCTCATTTTGGTGAAGTCTCTTGTGTTACCAATGTATCAAGAAAATGGCTTTAATCCATGCATCGTCGTCTATGTTGTGGCATAAATGATTAGGTCACATTTTAAGGGATAGAATGGAAAAATTGATAAAAGTTGAGATTCTTCTCTCTCTAGACTTCTCTGATTTTAATACCTATATAGATTGTAAAAGAGGAAAGCTAACTAAGTCTACAAGAAAAAGATCCACTAGGAGCGATGATATTTTGGACTTGATACATACTAATATTAATAGACATTTCCCTTCCAATATATGTGGGAACAAATACTTCATAACCTTTATTGATGATTTCTCACGATATGGGTATGTTTATCTGATTAATGATAAATCTTATGTACTTGAAAAATTCAAGATTTTCAAAATAGAAGTAGAGAAATAATGTAGAAAAAGTATTAAAGTTGTAAGATCTGGCCATGGTGGTGAGTACAATGAAAAATATGACGAGTCTAGTCAAAATATAAGTGATCTTAAAGTTTTTACAAGAGTGTGGAATAGTATCTCAATACACCAT
>NW_019241766.1:0-1683 GCF_002742605.1 Olea europaea var. sylvestris | reverse complement strand
CAACTTTGTCGTGACATACAAGGGATTTTGGCCATTCTTCGAAAGAATTAGCGCTTGTATATTTAGAACACTTGGTGAGTCGGAGGACGAAGAATTGAGCGTAACTTTTGCACACGGTGTCCGCTTTGGGCCCATAAGACCTTTTTGAAAATGTAGCGACCGTTTTGGATTGAATTCACCACTTCGTCATGACGTATGAGGGATTTCAGCCATTTTCCGAAAGGATTAGCACTTGCATATTTGGAACGTTTGGATTGTTGGCGTACGAAATATTGAGCGTAACTTTTGCACACGGTGTCCGTTTTGGGCCCATAAGTACTTTTTGGAAATGTAGCGACCGTTTTGGATTGAATTCACCACTTCGTCATGACGTATGAGGGATTTCAGCCATTTTCCGAAAGGATTAGCACTTGCATATTTGGAACGCTTGGATTGTCGGCGTACGAAGAATTTAGCGTAACTTTTGCACACGGTGTCCGTTTTGGGCCCATAAGTACTTTTTGGAAATGCAGCGTCCGTTTTGAATTGAACTCACTACTTCGTCGTGATGTACGATGGATTAAGGACATCTTTCAAAAGAATGAGCACTTGCATATTTAAAACGCTTGGATTGTCGACATACGAAGAATTGAGCGTAACTTTTGCACACGGTGTCCGTTTTGGGCCCATAAGAACTTTTTGGAAATGTAGCGACCGTTTTGGATTGAACTCACAACTTCATCATGATGTACACGGGATTCTGGCGATTTTTCGAAAGAATGAGCACTTACATATTTAGAACGCTTGGATTGTCGGCGTACGAAGAATTGAGCGTGACTTTTGCACACGGTGTCCGTTTTGGGCCCATAAGAACTTTTTAGAAATGTAGCGACCATTTTGGATTGAACTCAATACTTCATCGTGACGTATGAGGGATTTCGGCCAATTTTCGAAAGAAAGAGCACTTGAATATTTGGAACGCTTGGATTGTCGGTGTACGAAGAATTGAGCGTAACGTTTTCAAACGGTGTCCGTTTTGAGCCCACAGGTACTTTTTGGAAATGTAGCGATCGTTTTGGATTGAACTCACAACTTTGTCGTGACATACAAGGGATTTTGGCCATTCTTCGAAAGAATTAGCGCTTGTATATTTAGAACACTTGGTGAGTCGGCGGACGAAGAATTGAGCGTAACTTTTGCACACGGTGTCCGCTTTGGGCCCATAAGACCTTTTTGAAAATGTAGCGACCGTTTTGGATTGAACTCACCACTTCGTCGTGACGTATGTGGGATTTCAGCCATTTTCCGAAAGGATTAGCACTTGCATATTTGGAACGTTTGGATTGTTGGCGTACGAAATATTGAGCGTAACTTTTGCACACGGTGTCCGTTTTGGGCACATAAGTACTTTTTGGAAATGTAGCGACCGTTTTGGATTGAACTCACCACTTCATCGTGACGTACGCAGGATTTTGGCGATTTTTCGAAAGAATGAGCACTTGCATATTTGGAACGCTCGGATTGTCGGCGTACGAAGAATTGAGCGTAACTTTTGAACACGGTGTCCATTTTGGGGTCATAAGTACTTTTTGGAAATGTAGCGACCGTTTTGGATTAAACGCACAACTTCATCGTGACGAACGTGGGATTAAGGCCATTTTTCGGAAGACTGAGCACTTGCATATTTAGAACGCTTGGAGAGTC
>NW_019241765.1:0-1683 GCF_002742605.1 Olea europaea var. sylvestris | reverse complement strand
TAGATGAAAGAATAGTACAAAAAGTTCATTTGCATCACATCAAAAGGTCCCATCTCACTACTTACAAGAAAAAAAACAAAAAAAAAAAAAATATGAAAACTAAAAATGTAAAAATATTCATTCATATAGCAACCAAAGCCCTAAACTTAAACGACTCTCAATTTCCTCTCTCACTCAAGATCTTCTGTGATTGCCAAAATATCCATTTTTGTCCAGGTTACTCTGGTTGCCATGCTGAAGTCCTAAACCTAGGAGAATCTACTTAAACTTAGGAGAATTGTTGAAGATCAATATCTACTTTTTGGTATGTTTCTTTTTATTTTATTTTTTTCTGACTTGATTTGGATATTTTCGTGTTCCCTTAAGAAAAAAAATGTTGTGATTCGAAAAGAGATTATCTTGATTCATGGAATTTTCCTGTTGATGGTGGGAAGATAGAAATGTTGGTTTGGTTGCAAGTTCATTGTAATTTTTATTTTTACTTTCTTATAATTGATATCATGAAGTCTAGCGAAGTATCCTTGTGAATTCACAACTTTTGGTGTGCAATGAGATGACTATAATGTAAATAGACTTCTTGCACTTTTTAATCAACAAACAATGGTAAAGCCCTATTAGTTAATGGTAGAAGATTAACTATGAGTAAGAATAAATGTCTCTTTACTATACATAGTATTTTCATATAACTATTAAAAATGTGAGTATTACAAGTTTACAATTGGGCTTTTGTTTATTTTCAGTTTTCTTGTTTTCCCCCTCTGAAACGAAGAAGGAAATTAACTAGGTCAACTGGAAAACTAGAGAGGAAACACCATAACTCTTGATAGACGTTCCCGACATTTTATCTATTGACAAGTTTATCTGTCGATAATTACTGAGGCTAACTATTGGGAACGACAGTTCAGTCCTTACCTGAGCTCAATGTGTTTCACATTAATTTCGATCTTACATAAATAAATTCGTAAAAGGTGATTTGAAGTAATATGTGTGATATTTGTTGTATGCATTTGGTGGAAATCTTGATTGACACTTGACATATATTTCGTTTCAATGTGTATGTTACACGTGTCATAACCTTGCTTTCACTTACGATCCACTTGTTGCGTGTGGTACTCGTTGTATTCGGGTGGAACTCTTGATAGACACTTCATAGCATACTTATGGTTTTTGGTCTATATGCAGCTAGAAATATTATATTATCATCTGATGTATTCATTTCTTGTTTTATCTTTGCATACACGGATTTCGAGCTTCTTGCTCAGGAGACAGTGACGACAAGGAAGCTTGTGTTGGTTCGGGGGACGGAGACGACAAGAAAGTTCCCTACGCTGGTATGGGAAACGTTGAGCAAGACTTAATTGCTTCTACTAGCGGCATGGTAGGGGGGACGTAAGTTTCTTGTGAGAAAATTTTGATCTGATTAATTACGGTTAGTGGTACAAATTTCGATTAAATATTTAGGGCCCTCTACAATATTTTGTAGGCGGTGCGAGTGAAATGCCGGTGGAGACCACCACAGTCGTGCTCGGGGATACGGCACCTATCTCAAAGATGATGTGATTTGCACGCCTGCGACATCCTGCACCGTCTACTAGGACTCCGTACATGAGGGAGATTGCAAAGAAAGTGAAAAAATAAGTGAGCAGTTCTTTTTTGTTTTGGCAACTTCGACAGTACAATTGC
>NW_019241764.1:0-1684 GCF_002742605.1 Olea europaea var. sylvestris | reverse complement strand
TTTGGTAATGGAGGATCACTTTGTGTCTCGATTTGTTTTTCTTCGTTCTCTTGAGCAATTGATTTCTCCTTTTGTTCTTCATTGGTGCCTCCTTACTTTGGTCTTGGATCTTCATTTGTTCAAATGGAGTTTCCAAACCTACATCGTCATCACTACATTTCTCAATCAAAGGAGTTAGTTTCAACAAAAGTAACAACCAGAGATTCTTCAACAACTAGAGTTCGTTTGTTAAACTCTATATGCTTTGCTAGTCATTGAATATCCTAGGAAAATTCCTACATTGGATTTTGAATCAAATTTTTCCAAATTATCTTTTGTATTCAAAATAAAACATTTACATCAAAAAACTTTGAAATAGCTAAAACTCTATTAACAATGTAGCAAGCGGTGTTAATGATCTCGGGCCAAAAATAATTTGGTAAATTATTTTCATTTGGCATGGTCCAAGTTATATCTTGCAATGTACGATTCTTCCTTTCTACTACATTTTGTTGAGGGGTTCTAGAAGCCAAAAAATTGTATTCATATCCATGTTCATTACATAAGTCATCAAAATCGACATTATCAAATTCTCCACCATTGTCACTTCTAATAGTTGTAATAGAATTTCATTTTCAACTTTCTTACAAAAATGTTTAAAAGCTTTTAAGGCTTCTTCTTCCAAGCTTAAAAATACAACCCAAGTAAATCTTGAAAAGTCATCGACTATCACAAAGGCATAATGTTTACCGCCTACTCTAGCTGTCCTAGAAGGTCCACATTGGAGAAGTTGTAATAGTTTTGTAGTTGAGGCTTCAAAGAATTTTTTTCACTTGTTTTACAAATTGACAGGCATCACAAATTTTATCTTATTCAAATTTCAAAATTCTTTTACAAAACAAATTTTGGAAAGATCCATGTTAACATGTCCTAATCTTCTATGCTATAGCCATGATTCTTCTTTCACACTAAGTAAACAATTTTCATTATTTTCAAATTCAATGTTTATGATATAAACATCTTTATTTCGGCTTCGTATGAAAATCACCTCTTTTGATACTTAATGAGACGATTGGAAGAATTGAATTTTACATTATAACACTTATTATATGATTGACTAATAATATTTAGCCCCCATTTGGCACCCTTTAAAATTCTTCAATTTAATTTAATATTTTCTCTCTCCCACTTTCAACCACACAATCATCAATAAAAATAATATTACACTCAAATCGAGAACTTTTCAACCACACAATCTTCCAAAAACACTATTCCCCCATTATAAATCCAAATAATGGGGGCCAAATAGGGGCTTAGTAACTTATGTTTAAGGTTATCAACTAGTAAAACATTTTCAATTGAGGCGGATGAGTCATTACCTATGTTTCCAAAATTTACCTTTGGTGTTGTCTCTGAAGGTTACGTGTCCATCATTCTTCTCTTTGAAGTTTGATAGTAAGGATCGATCTCTGGTCATATGCTTTTAAAAATCGCTATCCAAGAACCATTTGCCTCTTGTTTTCTTCGGTACCTACAAGGATAATTTAAGTTTTGATTTTTGGTACCCATACAAACTTGAGTCCTTGGTATTTAGTTTTTGTGGATTCTCGAATCCACTTATACCTATTTTCAAAATATAGCTTCTTTTTAACTGAGCAATTAAAGGCAACATGTTAACTTTTGTTACAAAAACTGCATGTAGTGT
>NW_019241763.1:0-1684 GCF_002742605.1 Olea europaea var. sylvestris | reverse complement strand
CAATCTAATGAGCAAATTATGAAAACTTTTGTAAAATTAGATGAGATTATTACTATATATGATTTCAAATCCCCCTTATTACTCCATCTTAATTCAAATTAATATCATGAAATATGTATGGATTTTTGTTGATCAATGTACCTAAATTACGTAATAGTCTCCTTCGAGTAGAATTAAATCTATCATTTCATGTGACCTTTCTATATCTACAAAAGATGCAAACATGAAAGCTTGCATTAAAACACTAGAGCATCTATTGCAATCATACAAAGCATAGAGGTATATTTATATCCTCTATCAAATTTCACAATGATTGCTATATTGTGCTATATATTCTAATTGTCTCTATCGATAACAATAAAAGTCACATAATAATTTAATTAGTGGCTAATTAATTGAAAACCATTGAGTTCTGAAACAATCATCCTAGAAAAAAAATACATATTGGATGTCAAAATATTAAAATTCTATTAAAACTTCATAATAAGGGTTCATCCATATCTTTGTTAATGAAAATCTCAAGACATCATGATTATTCTATAGAATATGTGCCAGATTACTGATAATGTAGGGGAAGATTAGAAATCTTGAATCTCTTCAACATCAAGTCAGCAACTTCCTTGACCTTCTGGCAATGGGCAGGTGTTAGCCCCCATAAATGGTCTTACAACTTGGTTTCTTAAAGTTGCATCTTTCCTTTTTTGCTCAAAAATCAAGTTTGAATTGTCAATGGATCAAATTCTTGTAATTGCCTCTTGATTCTCCCAGAAGAATGATGCATCGGCCTTCATTTGATTGCAATAATTGATGAGTTCTATGTTACGAGAGGTGTTTTATGTTCTGCACCCGTCTTGTATTTAAAAGGCTCAAAAATAGGCCAAAAAATCATCCCAGAGTTGTTACCAAGAAGAATTTGGCTTAGAAAATGAAAATGAAAAGTGCTAGTCTCACCCCAAAAATAACCATGCCCACACGTTGAGTAGTGCAACATGCGCACAATGGTCTTCTTGGCACGCAAACGGGAGCTTCCAAGTTTGGGACCAACTAAACTTCTTGATGGCATATCTTGGTCTTATCCTCATGCAACTTTTGTCCTTTATCTTTCATTTGCATTGAGTTGAACCCGTATAATCTTCAATAATTATTTTGTAGTCCAAATTAACTATTGAAAACTTATAATTTAGTCCTTAAACTCTGGACATCCTTTTTTCTTTAATTTTTGTTCCTTTCTTCCCACTTCACTTCCAATTATCCATTTTTACCCAATAAACGAACTATACATGAAATTAAGCAAATCAATCAGAAGAACTCTTAAATGTCTATATTTTCAGGCCCACAGATAAACTTATCCATACAATCATCTCTTCCCTTAGTTTTTCCACAACACTAAACACCAAAATATTTCATCAGACTTACATGAACGTAACATCAATTCAGTCTCCTCTTTTCTTCTCAAAGATACATTAACGCTTGTACATCTAGAAATTTACACATAGTTACAATTTGCTAAACTTATAATTTTGTAGCCTTAAAGAAATATAATAGACCACATTGATAAGAATTTTCAAAATAAGTCATGAATAGCAAAACTCGTTTAGTTTCTATAAAATATTCAAAAGGATTTTTGAATGTGGATCAAGAATTATAAATTAAAATTAGACAAAAACATCAAGGGCCCCTTATC
>NW_019241762.1:0-1684 GCF_002742605.1 Olea europaea var. sylvestris | reverse complement strand
ATGACATCTTAATCTATTCGAAGAGTAATGAGGAACACGAGAAACATCTCACGATTGTCTTGGAAACTCTAAAAAAAGAGAAGCTTTATGCCAAATTCAAGAAATATGAATTCTAGTTGGATAAAATAGGTTTTCTGGGGCACGTAATCACAGCACGAGGAATTGAAGTAGACCCAACTAAAGTGGAAGCAGTAAATAATTGGGTAAGACCAACCAATGTTAGAGAAATACGTAACTTCTTGGGATTGGCTGGTTACTATAGAAGATTTATCGAGGGATTTTCTAAAGTAGCATGACCATTGACCCAGTTGACTCGAAAAGGGATAAAATTTCAATGGACAGAGAAATGTGAACAGAGCTTCCAAGAGTTGAAACAAAGATTAGTCACAACTCCAGTGTTAACAATACCTGATGGACCAGAAGGATTCGTTATATACAGTGATGTTTCGAAACAGGGCATAGGATGTGTTCTGATACAGAAAGGAAAGGTGATAGCCTACGCTTCGAGACAATTGAAACAATATGAACAAAACTACCCAACCCATGATCTAGAATTGGCGGCGGTAGTTCATGCCCTCAAGATATGGCTTCATTACTGATATGGAAATAAGTGTGACATTTATACTGATCATAAGAGTTTGAAGTACTTTTTCACCCAAAAGGAATTAAATATGAGGCAGAGAAGATGGCTAGAGCTAGTAAAGGATTATGATTGCACTATCCTTTACCACCCTGGTAAAGCTAATGTAGTAGCAGATGCTCTTAGCAGAAAGGCGGTTGGACAATTAGCAGTACTAATCACTATGCATGACCAATTGTTAAAGGATTTCGAAAACTTACATCTTGAAGTAATTGTTCCACCAACCCAAACTATCACCAGGATAGCGGCTCTAATGATTCGACCAACACTTAGAGATCGAATAAGAGTAGCACAGGATGATGACTCTTTCCTGCAAAAGATCAAATCTGAAGTTGGTACAGCAAGCGAAAGGATTTTGGATTAGGCAGTGATAAAGCCTTACTCTTTAAAGGAAGGTTGTGTGTGCCGAAAGATGAGGGATTGAGGAAAGAAATTATTGAAGAAGCACACTTAACTCCATATACTGAGCATCCAGGAGGTACAAAAATGTATCGTGATCTAAGGAGTATGTTTTGGTGGAGAAATATGAAACGATGCATAGGTCTTTTTGTCAGGAGGTGCATGACTTGTCAACAAGTGAAAGCTGAATATCAAAGGCCATTTGGACTGTTGGAACCATTAACAATTCCACAATGGAAATGGGAGCATATAACTATGGATTTTGTTATGGGTTTTCCAAAATCAGCTAAGGGAAATGATGCTATGTGGGTTATAGTGGATCGATTAACAAAGTCAGCTCATTTTCTACCTGTAAGAATGAATTTTAGTATGGATCAATACGCGCGATTATACATCAAAGAGGTCATCCGTTTGCATGGTATCCCAGCCTCAATTGTATCGGATAGAGATCCAAGATTTACCTCAAAATTTTGGAAACGTTTGCAAGAAGCTATGGGAACCAAGTTAAACTTCAGCACAGCTTTTCATCTGCAAACTGATGGGCAATCAGAGAGGACTATATAAACTCTGGAGGATATGCTGCGTGCATGCATCCTTGGTTTAGGGGGCAGTTGGGAAAGTTATGTACCACTAGTAGAATTTGCC
>NW_019241761.1:96841-107070 GCF_002742605.1 Olea europaea var. sylvestris | reverse complement strand
GGGTGTGGAAATCAAAGAAGAGAATGTTAAGGCTGGTAAAGAGAAGGCTGCTGGTGTGTTCAAGGCTGTGGAAGCTTACCTCTTGGCAAATCCTGATGCCTATGTTAATTAATGGTGCCTTGTGATATTTATGGCACAAATCTTTGAATATGTGCGCATTTTTGCTTATCTCATGTTTCCCCAAGCCAGAAGCAAATTCTTGGCTGGATGTAAGTGGTTCTAATGATAAAAATGAATAAGTTGTGTTCGTCTATAAGTAAGAAAAGATGAATATGAGGAAATATGCATGAAAAAATCGATGATTCACACCGAATAAAAGGAATTTGGACTCATTGATTTATTTAGAATATCGAAAATTTGGATATATGATTGAGTTTTTATTCAACAAGTCTCCTCCTTTTAGCCGACTCTAGTAGGGTCGTACCATAACCAAAACCCTATTGCAAGAACGAGAAGTAATACTACCATGACAAAAATTCCAGTGCAAGAGGAAAATCCAAAAATTACTATAAGAATACTAAAACATTTAATTACAAAACACAAACCCTAAATTCGAAAAAACAATAAAACGTACCTATGACCCTTTAAACAAATGGAATTTGCCGTAACTCCGGAAAGAAAAATGATAGCATATTAGAATTTTGAGTTCGACCTAGCTTATAAGTTAGTTAACAAAAAGAAATTTCAGTTTAGAGATGATCTGCTTCTCTTGCTGAAATAAGGGGAATGGAATACTTAAAAGGTCCATGAAAATAAAAGCCAAGTTGATGGGAAAGCGACCCTATTTTATGAGGGTTTCAAAGTCAATTTCAAATGCCTACTCAGCAAATGATCCAAAGTTGAGACTTCTTCCATTTATACAAGTTTATGAAATTTTATTTGTAGCGAAAACTTGCTCCAAAATATTTGAATAAGTTATTTTTGGGTTTAGTTTTGTATTACCTTTTTCAACCAAAACTATTCAAGGCTCTGATCCTAGACTCCAGCACCCTACCAAAACTACCCAGATCCATCAAAGTGATGTTATATTACAAGAGATGGAGGAGCCAGAAGTATCGAGCAACCAACTTCATTGAATGTAAGCAAAATAAGTGTGCTAAGTGCTAAGCACAAATCGAATTATTTCTATTAAAAGCCTAGCACATACACATATTTCATAAACAAGTGGTCGGGAGAGAGTGTTTGTGTTGGAAAAAAAATTGAGTTATGGGTCGACTTTGGCATGTGTTTTGAGTGAGACTCGGTTGTTCAATTTGGAAGATGAAAGTTGATTTGTGTTCTCCTCCGTGAGTACATCGAAATCATATACTTACTTGCCAAAGATGATGCTTGGGTGAATGAGAAATTGAGACTCAAAATGTGCCACTAAAAAAGGAGTTTATGTGAGAAAAATGAATTTGTCTCACATAGGAAAAAGATGAGAAACTCCAAAGGTCATTGTCATTAATGGTGGCCTAGCCGATAAATAGTGGCTCATTTTCCTTATTTCAATACACCAAAGCAAAAGTTTTCAAGTTTAGAATACACAAGAAATTCATTTGCATAGAATTCTGTCTTTTCAGCATTTCTGTCTTGGTGGTGGTGTAGTTCAGGCACTAGTTTAGTTCGCTGGAGTGGTTTCTGCGGTGCTCGAAAGCTACTGATTTACCGTTGTATCCTGGGAAACAGACGCTCGTTTTAAATCTCAAGCACGAACGGTAAGGGGGTGAATCTGTTTTAAGGAAAATGTGTGTAACACAGGCCTTGGTTTGAAATTTCATTTCCTGCAATTTCAATTATTCGTTCTGTTATTTATTGCAGTAAATTCAATAGTTAATTTGTTGTTCATTCTGTTATTATCCAATTAGTTGTACGACTGTAACTTGCTGTTATATATCATCTTACCGGACAAAAGGCATATACGGTATTGAAATCGAGAATACCGAATTCCTCATTTTTCATAAACTTATCGAATTTCAGAAAAGTTCGTTCGACCGAACTGGTGAAACTTGAGATTTTCCCTACAGTTTGAACCTAGGTTTATTTAAATTTTTCAATAGTAAGTACTAATTTTCGCAACATAATGACCCGTTTGAGCCCATGAATTTTAAGAACTAAGTGCTTATTTTAAGTCTTTGCAAGATCGGAAAGCTCGTTGAAAATTAATGGACTTTAATGTCATATTAAAACATGGGGTAGATGAACCTCGATGTGAGATTTATAATTAATAGTTCTTAATCTGATTTTTTATTTTGTAATTTGTGAAAATATAAGTTGTTCGCATTATTTTAATACATTGATCTCTTTCTTGTTACAAAATGATTCCCAAATAGTGGATATGTAACCTTCAATCGTAAAGCTACTTTCATAGTCTCATTTGTATATCCATTTCTTTTCCATGGTTTGTATATACAAAACTTAATTCATATAAAGCCAGTTATAGATAACCATCCAAGTTAAAGCAAAAATATTCCCCTCAACATTCTAGGGTCCAAATAAAACACACAAACTTAGAGAGTAGGGAGTGAATCAACGACATGACACTGACTTCAAAAGTTAGCTAATCAAGCTAATGGGATGTTAAATAAATGAGGGGTTCTGTTCTTAAGTTCAAGCTTTCTCAGCATCCTACACGTATTTATCATTTGACGAGAACGACTTTGGTTGACACATGATACTACGTAAAAGATTATCTTTTTAAACTTTTAGAAGAGATAACTTAAGAAGTAACAATTTCCTCTCAAAAGCAGATTCTTTTCAAGTCCAACGACTTACAAATCACTTTTAAATATTCCCTCTGCATGCACAAATGAATGAGATATATTGATTCCATTATCAGTACTCCCCACTCTGTCCATCCCACAACGCACGTTGATTTGTTCCTTCAGTATCTTTCTCCGATCTCCATGACTCTTCCAGATATGGAGGTAGGTCTTATAACCCATGTCAAACATAGGTACAAATTAATTTACAAAAAAATTATTTAGTGCTTCGTCTTTCGATTATATTTTTAATTGAATTACTTTTAAATTTTACAAACTGCAGAAACCTCCAGTTACAGAGATACAAGTTCGTATGGACTGCAACGGCTGCATGCAGAAAATAAAGAAGGCCTTGCACGGTATCAATGGTACGCAAACTAATTTCAATCAACAGTGTTAACTGCATGCTCTTTTTATTTTTATCCATAGAGCATAATTTGCAAAAAGTTCGTCTCTCTTAGGTATATACGATCTCCACATTGATTTTCCTCAGCAGAAGATAACAATAATTGGGTGGGCAGATCCTCACAAAATAGCCAAAGCCATTAAGAAAACTGGAAAAACTGCAATAATCTGTTCACATTCAGAGCCATCTGATGATCCCCCATCAGAACCAGCACCACCAGGAACAGAGGGAGGTAACCAGCCCGCGGCAGAAGAAGCACCACCACAACCATCATTACCAGTGCCGGAAAATCCACCATCTGAGGCTGCTAATAGTACTCCAACAAACCAGCCTCCAGTTCAAACCTCTAAACCAAAAGATGCTGAGGAAATTCATGTGATACACCACCATGTACAAGATAGATATGGGCCATTTGGCTACGGTGGTTCACCAGCACCGGGATTAATTAGTGTCCAGCCACCTCAACCAATGTTCGAGTGAATTCCCGCAAACGTACAGGTTCGTTGACAAGTAATAATTGTGATAAGTAAAGTATCGTCCCACAGGGAATAAGGATTAATTCTAGGATATTTGATAAATTTGAATTCGTGTTTGTGACTAAAACTATCGAATGAATAGTTAACGGATTTTTAAAACTAAAATTTATAAAAGTAATGGAGGTTGATTTAAAACTCGAATATGCGAATGTATTGGATTTCAGACGCCATTGAGTAACGCTTAGTTCTAATTCTCAACTAGTGTTAATTATCTCAATTTATGCAATTGCGACGATCGATAATTCCACAATTATTTATTATTCTTTTCCAAGATATAATAAACCTATGTTTACCACGAGACGATCATATTCCTAGTTCGAATTCATATGGTAAACATGCATTGACATTTAGGATTATCATATAAAATCGCACACGTCACAAATATTATTCCTAATATTTATTGCGCGTGTGTTCCAATAATAGTGTTCTACCTATCGTGAGTTTTCCAACACTACGAATAAGCAACTTATTATCCTAATGGTGCGCTAATATTAGAACAATATAAATAAGCATATTAATGGAATCACAACACGATATTTAAAATAAAAACACATGTCTCAAATTAGAACTAAAAATAAAACATCTTTGTCATCCATCCAATACAGGAGAAAAATTAGCCTAGCATACTGTTGGAATTAAACAAAGAAAAGTGGAAGGAAATCACCAAAACTCGACAGGACATGATTGACTCCACGAATTTGCTTGACTTTTGCACGTGTATTTTGATTTCTCGAGTCACAGGATCAGCTTCCAACTTTATGTATATCAAAATATATATGTATCAGCCGCTGCCCAAGTTTATGTATATATCCCAGCAGCCAATTTCTCTTCTTGTTGTAGGTTTGTATGTATATTAGTCAGCAGCAGCCCTTTTTTTCTCCCCCCAAGCAGCCTTTTTTTTTTGTGAATTCTGGCCAGCGACTTCTTGTGTATATATCTCACCTTTCTTCCCCTCTAATTGGTGTGTAAAATATATATAAATCAGCCCCCACAATCTCCTCCAGCAGCTGCAGCTTCTCTGACTCTCCTGTCGGAGTTTTTTTAATTCCCTCCGCTCTCTAGGTTTTCTTTTTTTCTCCCTCTTTTATGAAAACTAATCTGCATGGTTTTTAATAGTAAAACCTAGGAAATTTTCAGCTTTGGTCCCTGAAGTTTGGAGAAGCATTTAAAATGACCCCCGATAATTAAAATGGCCCACAAGCGCCCAATTCACTTTTCGCCAATTTTTGCTTCTTTCCTTTCCTTCTTCGTCCAAGCACGAGCTTTACCTAAGAAAATTAATACAATAAAATTTAGATCATATTTTGCCAAAAGAACAATAAAATTATTTAGTTTAGAGCACCGAATAAGTGTAGAAAATACACTTATCAAACCCCCAAACTTGAATCTTTGTTTATCCTCAAACAAAACTGAAATCTAAGTAACAACAAACATACAAGCATGCAAAAATTATTTGGTTGGACAGTTTAACTTTTTACCACAGCATTTGAGATTACTGAATTAAATCTATAAACTGCTTCAAAGTTGCAATACCAAACCAATTTTTACTCTACCAATGCAAAATCGACGTGTGTGTGTGAAAAATTAAGTAGACACTAATGACTTCACAAGTTGTTTTAATTCCCGACCCTCTATGGTCAAATATATTCTTTCATCTCTCGTAAGATTCACACAGCCCCAACTTTATTATTTTCACTCAATTCCCAGCAGGTGATCTAAGGTTGAATTTTTCATTACTATCATTACCCTCTCTAGTTCCGGTGGACGTTACTAGTTGCAAGTTAATACATCAATGAACAAATATTCTCAATTAATTGATTGCTTCAACCGCTAGGACTCAACTAGGCTAATTATCCTTCATTGAAAAGTGAAATTTTCTCGAATAAGTGCTCGGACTTAACAAGGCAATTAGTGCTTTTGCTTTTTTTCTTGCACTTGCTTTTTCTGATTTTTAAGAGTTTTTATTTTTTATTTTTTTATTATTCTCTCCATTAAGCTTTCTAGATGACCCATGTAGCAGGCTTTAGGCCGATGACTTCCAAGTCAGATGACTTTAGAGCATCAGGTTTTAAGATACCTTTACAGGCTTAATAACTCGAGTCAAAAAGGCTTCGAAGAGAACAATTTTTTTTTTTCAAGTGCAACTTCATCCCTGATTGCTTTCTAAATAACCCCTGTAACGAGCTTTAGGCCGATGACTCCCAAGTCAGATGACTTTAGGGCATCAGGTTTTAAGATACCCTTGCAGGCTTAATTACTCGAGTCATAAAAGCTTTAGAGAGAAGTTTTTAATTTCAAAATATATGCCTTGATTAGTGCAATGCCCTTTATCATACATTTATTCAATCAAATCGACCTCCAACTCAAGACTTTTACCAATTTTATCCTGTTAGTCTAAGACAATCCACACATAAGTTTTCACACATGGAATCCTTGCCCATATCCGTATCTTCCTACAATAGCAAAATCACCCCCAAACTGTTCTAAATTTGGTCTAAGGATAAATAATTTGTATGGTATGGATAAAGCGTCTATATTCAACTAAATCAACCTATAAAGCATATGAATCAACTTATTTCATCACAATGTCAACTCAATTTCAGTGCATATTTAATATCAAATTTTGCAAGTTCAAGCTGCAATCAGTCTAGCATGCTCCCTATCCACAGTTCATAAATTAACACCAAATCTCAAATTTAATCATCATTGTCAGCCAAATTGTCCAACCCACACAAGCACACAAACAAACAAAAATAAAAAGTTAACTAATTTCTTTTTTTTTTTTGTTTTTTTTTAAACATATGAAAAACAACACACGAAAACATACGAAAACCAAAAACACAAAGTGTTTCCCACCCCCAAACGTAAACCAGATATTGTCGTCAATGTCTTAAAACATAAGTAAAAATGTAAGGGGATGGGGAGGAAAAGGACGAAGGTACTCCCCGAATTTTTCTGTGGAAGGTACTGTAGGTAACGGCTAGACAATCTTTTTCATCATACTTTCCCTGTGGTCGATGTTGGTCTGAGTGTTCCACAACGTTATGTTCCTGCATATGGCAATCATCAAATAGTAGAGATCAAATAATCCAAAACCTATGTTACTTAGTCCAAACACTCGAAATAACCAACATTATATTTAAGGGCTTCAATGAACACATGACCAGATGACGATAATGTATAAATGTAAACGTGCCTAAATCTAATGCAACTAACAATTAAAATAAATCTATATGCAATGCAATGCAGAAAACAAAATAACTAAAAGGTTCAGAAATTGGGTTGCCTCCCAATAAGCGCTTTATTTATAGTCTTTAGCTAGACTTTGTTGTCCTGGCTACTCTACATTGTCAAGTGGCACGGTTGTTTTCTCATTGGAGTAGTCACCTCCCCAATACGCTTTCAACCGTTGTCCATTTACTTTGAATCTCCTTTGTTGATCTTTAGACATCACTTCCACAGCACCATGTGGAAACACAGCTACCACTGTGAATGGACCCGACCACCTAGACTTTAGCTTTCCTGGAAAAAGCTTGAGGCGTGAATTGAATATCAACACTTGCTAACCAACCTCAAACTCTTTTTCCCTTATATGCCTGTCGTGCCATCTCTTGGTCTTTTCCTTGTAAATCTTTGCATTCTCATACGAATCCAAACGAAACTCATCTAACTCATGAAGTTGTAGAACTCTCTTTTCTCCTGCTGCCCTCATATTGAAATTGAGTAAGTGTGTCGCCCAGTATGCTTTATGTTCTAACTCAACGGGTAGGTGACACGCCTTTCCAAATATTAGTCGATATGGAGACATGCCAATTGGAGTCTTAAATGTTGTTCTATATGCCCAAAGTGCATCGTCCAATTTCTTAGCCCAATCTTTACGTGATGCACTGACCGTAGCTTCAAGAATCTTCTTTAATTTCCCTATTGGAGATTTCCACTTGCCCACTAGTCTGAGGATGATATGGAGTCGAGACACGATGTTTCACTCCATATTTGGCCAACAACAAAGCAAAGAGGCGGTTACAAAAGTGCTTTCCACCATCACTAATAATCGCTCTCGGGGTGCCATACCTTGTGAAAATATTTTTCTTCAGAAATTGAGTCACTACCCGACCGTCATTAGTTGGTAAAGCCACAGCTTCAACCCACTTAGACACGTAGTCCACTGCCACCAGTATGTATTGTTGACCATAGGATGGAGAGAATGGTCCCATGAAGTCAATGCCCCAAACGTCGAATATTTCAACCTCCAAGATACCGTTCAAGGGCATCTCGTTCCTCCTTGACATGTTTCCAGTTCTCTGGCACTTATCACAGTTCTTCACCATATAATGTGCGTCCTTGAACAGCGTAGGCCAATAAAAACCCGATTGCAGTACCTTTGCTGCTGTCTTGGTTGCTGCAAAGTGGCCCCCATACGGTGCAGAGTGACATGATTCTAATACTTGATGTTGTTTTACTTCTGGCACACAACGGCGTATGATCTGATCTGGACCCCTTCTGTAAAGGATTGGATCATCCCAAAAGTAGTGTTTTAGGTCACTGAAGAATTTCTTCTTTTGGTGACTCGAGTATTCTGGTGGGATGATGGAGCGAGCCAAATAATTCACATAATCGGCATACCATGGCGTAGTGATAATCTGAAAGAGCATTTCATCTAGGAAAACTTCATTGATCTCCTCCGTAGGGTATGACCCATGTGATTCAAGGCGAGATAAATGATCTGCAACAACATTCTCGCTCTCCTTTTTGTCTCTGATCTCCAAATCAAATTCTTGCAATAGGAGTATCCATCGAATAAGCCTTGGTTTTGCGTCCTTCTTGCTCATTAGATATTTCAATGCTGCATGATCCGTATAGACAATCACTTTTGACCCAATCAAATATGACCTGAATTTGTCAACAGCGAACACCACTGCCAAAAGCTCTTTCTCCGTAGTAGCATAATTCATTTAAGCCTCGTCTAAAGTCTTGTTGGCATAGTGGATAACATGAGAAATATTATCCTTGCGTTGACCCAACACTGCCCCCACTGCATTATCGCTGGCATCACACATAAGTTCAAACGGATAATCCCAGTCTGGAGGAGCCAACACTGGAGCGGAAACCAATTTTTCCTTTAAAGTGTTGAAAGTTGTCAAGCACTCCTCAGAAAAGTGAAATGGGGCCCCTTTTTCCAATAAATTGCACAATGGCTTCGAAATTTTGGAAAAGTCTTTGATGAAGCGTCGGTAGAACCCAGCGTGACCCAAGAAACTTCTAACTCCTTTTACTGTTACCGGCGGTGGAAGTTTTTCGATGACTTGTATCTTAGCTCTATCAACCTCAATACCCCGTGCTGAGATTAAATGTCCTAACACAATCCCTTCTTGAACCATGAAGTGGCATTTTTTCCAATTTAATACGAGGTTTGTGTCCTCACACCGCTGTAGCACTTTTCCCAAATGTTCAAGGCATTCCTTAAATGATTTTCCAAATACTGAGAAATCATCCATAAACACCTCAATGATATTACCCACCATGTCTGAGAAAATAGACATCATACAACGTTGAAAAGTGGCTGGAGCGTTGCAAAGGCCGAAGGGCATCCTCCTATAAGCGAAAGTGCCGTAAGGGCATGTAAATGTCGTCTTCTCTTGATCATCAGGCGCAATAGGGATCTGGTTGTACCCCGAATAGCCATCTAAAAAGCAATAGTAAGCATGTCCAGCGAGTCTCTCTAACATCTGGTCAATGAAAGGAAGGGGAAAGTGATCCTTTCTTGTGGCATTGTTGAGTTTACGATAATCAATGCAAACTCTCCACCCCGTGACTGTACGTGTGGGGATAAGCTCGTTATTTTCATTTGGAACCACCGTGATTCCTCCTTTTTTCGGTACGACCTGCACTGGACTCACCCAATGGCTGTCTGATATAGGATATATGATCCCTGCATCCAGAAGCTTTAATACCTCTTTCCTTACCACCTCCTGCATAGTCGGGTTTAATCTGTGTTGATGCTCGATTGAAGCTTTGTAATTGTCTTCCATCAGTATCTTATGCATACAAAGCGAAGGGCTGATCCCTTTTATATCCGATATCGTCCATCCTATTGTTGTCTTGTGCTTTCGAAGCACCCTCAGCAATTGATCCTCTTCCACTTCTGTAAGACTATTTGAGATAATTACTGGAAGTGAATTCTTTTCCCCCAAGTATGCGTAGCGAAGATGTGTTGGCAGTTGTTTGAGTTCAAGAGTTGGAGCTTGTTTTATAGATGGTAAAGGTGTTGTAGGTCTTTCACCGAGCTCCAAACACGGTTGCTTGAAGAATGGTGGTATGGCTGCCAAATAACGTGCACATTCTTCTGCTTCCTATTTTTCTGATGGTAAATCTTGAGAATGTACTAAGCACGCTTCAAGCGGATCTTGAGGGTGATCTAGTTTGGATGTCTCTGACACCGCTTCTTTTATTACATCAATCTGCATGCAAGAATCCGGTTCGCTCTGAAATCTGAAAGCTCGAAACACGTTGATTGTCAGTTCTTCTTCATTTAACCTCAATATCAAC
>NW_019241761.1:64545-96096 GCF_002742605.1 Olea europaea var. sylvestris | reverse complement strand
AGTTTTAGTAATGTATTGAGCCAGCAAATCTTCCAACGATGGCCTTCTCCCTTGCTGTTGCTGCTGTTGGAACCCTGGTGGTTTATTCTGATTGCTTCCTCCCTGTTCTTGTCCTTGATTATTGGACCATGAAAAATTTGGATGGTCCTTCCAACCGGGATTAAATGTGCTGGAGAAAGGATTATGTTGCTGTCTCTGAAAGTTCTGTGCGTAACTTACTTCTTCGGATTGATTAACATGTGTAGACGCCAAAGGGCAGCGTGTACTAGCATGATCCGCTCCACAGCCTTCGCAAACAGGTGGCGATTGGTGTACCATGTTGACTGACTTAGATAGATTGTCAATTTTCATGGTAAGAACTTCCATTTGCGCGGCCAAAGTTGTCACCGCATCTACGTTGTGTAACCCTAATGTTTTCCTTGGAGCTTCCCTATCAGTTGGCCACATTGATTGGTTTTCAGCTATTTTTTCATACAGGTCATATGCCTCATCCACATCAAGTTTCATCACTGATCCTCCTGCTGAAGCATCTATCATATTTCTAAACTCTTGTTTTAGACCGTAGTAGAAAAGATATTGCTGAGCCTGCTTGGGAATGTCGATGTTGGGGCATTTTCTAAATAAATTCTTGAACCTCTCCCATGCCTCAGGATAGCTCTCGAGATCTTTTTGCTTAAAGGTGTGGACGTCGTTCCTAATTTGGTGAACTCGAGCAGGTGGAAAGAATTTCATCGTGAATTTTTGAACCATATCGTTCCATGATTGAATGCTCCCTGGTGGTAAACAAAGAAACCATTCTCTAGCAGTGTCCTTCAAGGTGTGAGGGAATAATCTCATTCGAAATGCATCTGCTGATATCCCTTCGTGACTGATCACTTCGCATAACATGAGAAAAGCAGAAATATGCTCATGAGGATTTTCTGTGGCTTTTCCAAAGAACCTGATGTCTTGGTGATTTTGAAACAAATTGATGACATCTGGTCGAAGGTGGAAATTAGGTTGTCCAAAAGGGGGGTATACCACAGCAGGTTGCACTGGTGCAGGAATTGGATTGATGTAATCCCCAACTAAGACATGAGCTTTGTTCTGGTTAGCTCTCGGTTGATTTGGCTGTGGTGTTTGCTCGTGAAGCTGAACCTGATGCTGTGGTTGGTTTTGGTTGTCAGCCATTCTCCTTACTTGACGTTGAACTCTTCTACGATTTCTAAATGTTCTTTCGATTTCGTGGTCTATTGGAAAGAGATCTGGCTCGACAGGATTTTGCATAAACTAAAGTTGCCTAAAAAGTGTAATGGTAGCCTAAAAACAACTAAAAAAAATTAAATGAAAATAAAAACAATAAAAGTAAAAATAAAAACGAATCTAAAATATCTAATAACTAAAATTAACACCGTTATTCCCCGGCAACGGCGTCAAAAACTTGTTCGAGTGAATTCCCGCAAGCGTACGGGTTCGTTGACAAGTAATAATTGTGATGAGTAAAGTATCGTCCCACAGGGAATAAGGATTAATTCTAGGATATTTGATAAATTTGAATTCGTGTTTGTGACTAAAACTATCGAATGAATAGTTAACGGATTTTTAAAACTAAAATTTATAAAAGTAATGGAGGTTGATTTAAAACTCGAATATGAGAATGTATTGGATTTCAGACGCCATTGAGTAACGCTTAGTTCTTGGATTTCAGACGCCAGAGTAAAACTTAGTTCTAAATCTCAACTAGTGTTAATTATCTCACAATTTATGCAATTGCGACGATCGATAATTCCACAATTATATTATTCTTTTCCAAGATATAATAAACCTATGTTTACCACGAGACGATCCTATTCCTAGTTCGAATTCATATGGTAAACATGCATTGACATTTAGGATTATCATATAAAATCGCACACGCCACAAATATTATTCCTAATATTTATTGCGCGTGTGTCCCAATAATAGTGTTCTACCTATTGTGAGTTTTTCAACACTACGAATAAGCAACTTATTATCCTAATGGTGCGCTAATATTAGAACAATATAAATAAGCATATTAATGGAATCACAACACGATATTTAAAATAAAAACACGTGTCTCAAATTAGAACTAAAAATTAAACAACTTTGTCATCCATCCAATACAGGAGAAAAATTAGCCTAGCATACTGTTGGAATTAAACAAAGAAAAGTGGAAGGAAATCACCAAAACTCGACAGGACATGATTGACTCCACGAATTTGCTTGACTTTTGCACGTGTATTTTGATTTCTCGAGTCACAGGATCAGCTTCCAACTTTATGTATATCAAAATATATATGTATCAGCCGCTGCCCAAGTTTATGTATATATCCCAGCAGCCAATTTCTCTTCTTGCTGTAGGTTTGTATGTATATTAGTCAGCAGCAGCCCTTTTTTTCTCCCCCCAAGCAGCCTTTTTTTTTTTTGTGAATTCTGGCCAGCGACTTCTTGTGTATATATCTCACCTTTCTTCCCCTCTAATTGGTGTGTAAAATATATATAAATCAGCCCCCACAATCTCCTCCAGCAGCCGCAGCTTCTCTGACTCTCCTGTCGGAGTTTTTTTAATTCCCTCCGCTCTCTAGGTTTTCTTTTTTTCTCCCTCTTTTATGAAAACTAATCTGCATGGTTTTTAATAGTAAAACCTAGGAAATTTTCAGCTTTGGTCCCTGAAGTTTGGAGAAGCATTTAAAATGACCCCCGATAATTAAAATGGCCCACAAGCGCCCAATTCACTTTTCGCCAATTTTTGCTTCTTTCCTTTCCTTCTTCGTCCAAGCACGAGCTTTACCTAAGAAAATTAATACAATAAAATTTAGATCATATTTTGCCAAAAGAACAATAAAATTATTTAGTTTAGAGCACCGAATAAGTGTAGAAAATACACTTATCAACCAACATACGTGACTCATCACAGTTACAATGCCTACAATCCGTCGCCCTATGTGACATATATCAACAGGCCGTCGCCTCCTACATATGCACGATATTATGGCAGACCTGTAGACCACTACACATACATTACTGAGGAGCATCGCAGTGGATCTAATGGCAATGTCACGTCCATTTTTAGTGATGAAAATCCAAATGCATGCAGAATAGTCTAGGTTTGATAAAAAAATTTATCAAACATAAACTAGTAATAAGCCCAGTTAAATTAGGTTGGTGTTCATTGGTCATGGTTGAATCTGAATCGAAAATTATCCAAATTGGGTCCACATGGTTCCATATCTTTCCCCAATTAGATAACACCTCCGCTACCACCGAGTAGACGTACGCATTTGGGTCCCTTCTGCCTGACGCAAAATTTACACTTTCATCCAAGATAAAAGGCTGGGAATTCCATTTTAGATAAGTAATATTAAATTAATATGTTCACTCTCATCCATTTAAGGCTTTAACAGAGAGAGAACTCAACAAACAATATAAACTTGCAAAACAAATTCAAAGCATGATACATGTTTTTCAACTACTCATATCTTCAAACTTTTAAAACATTGTTGATGCTACCAAAAAGCGTACCCTAGCAATTTCGAGCTGGACGACTGATGACGAGCACGAACGTGATCTTCCGGTACCTGAAACAAAGGCGTCGAGGTGTGTCCTCGTCGCCCCTTCGATGCTTAAGTTAGAATATGCGCATGTGGCTATGGACTGAAAATTGCATAAAGTACCTGAATAATGAGGTGAAACCATGTATTTACAGTGTTAGGTGATTGAGTCCTATTAGGATGGAACAATTGGGGAATCTTTATCTCATAGAGTCCTATCGGAGGTGGATGTTTGACATGCAAAACAAGTGTGAGATCAGTACAAGTCTAACAACAGTAAACTCCTCCTGCATCTAGAAGTCTTGTGGGGTATCAAGTGTGACACGTCACTATTCGTAGGAGGATGTGGTATCGTTAAAGTAAAAAGCATGAGGACATTGAAATACCGAGGACTTTACTGCCCGACCTCATGGTACGATTAGGAGAGCGGTCCATATCCTCGGGATGTTTACCATAAGCACGAGGACCATTATACCCGACGAATATATTTTGAGGACCAAGTTGGGAGTAATCGGGAAATTTGAGGTCGAGGTAAATAGATGGACCATATTATTGGCCTCCGTGCATCCATGCTCGAAGTTCGAGTGTGGGATGCACAGTTGTGAAAATTGTCCACATGCGAAGAAACCCGAGGTCCAGTATAGAGATGTCATCAGCCCTAAAGTGAAAGGCGGTTTAACTTTGGTGGCCCCGATGAGTGACACATGTCCAGATCAAACGGTCCAAGGTGGACGACACTTGGGTTTCCCACTGGAGTCTATAAATACCCCAGTCATTTTTCATTTCTTACCTTTTTACTTCTCTGTGAATTTTTCGGAATCCTCGAGCTCGGACATTTTGTGGGTTTTGGGTTGTCGATATTAAGGTAAGAGATCGAGAAATTAAGCTTTATTTTTTAAGAACACAAAAGGTCATAGGATGTCTAGTGATTCTGACTCGTCGTCATCCTCTGGGTCGAGGACAACCCCAGAGAGTTTAGGTAAGTCAATAATTCCTGTAGCCATCCTTATTTATGCACAATCTCGAACAGAAGATAACTCGACGCTTTTAACATATCCCAACCAACCTTGCATCCTTAAGGAGCACCTGGCCATATCGACGGCTAGGGAACATGGTCTAATGCCGAGCTGTGACATTCGAATGCCCGGGGTAGGGGATAGGATGGCTATAGCTCGGGATGGGGAGTGTGTGATTTTCAGGGATTCTTTAAAAGGGGGGTTTAGGTGGCCCCTGCATCCGTTTTTTATGTCTTTACTGGTCGAGCATAATATGAGCCCGGGGTAATTAGTGCCGAATGGGTGGAGGATGCTCGCCTATTTCTTCATCACCTGTAGATACCTGGGCATTACACCATATCTCGATCTATGTAGAATGGTCTTCTACCTTAAACAGCTGTCTCAGTATACTTGTTTTGCCTACCTTTCTACCCGGGGAGGATTTAGAATCCCGAAGATGCCGAGTTCCTTAAAAGGGTGGAAGGAGAAATGGTTCTACGTGATTCCTCAGGATATCGACCTTCTATTCAAATCTCGATGGGGTTTACCAGATACGTCGAGGTTTTGTGAGGGTCAAACATACTTTGAGTGTTTAGAGAGGGACAGGCAAATGTTAGAAAATCTCGAGCCTCTGGTGTTTGATATGGACGACATCCTCGAGGATGACGTTCTCGATCGTGCAGACATTAAAGGCGTCGAGGATAGGACTTGTACCTTTCTTCTTAATTCTTTGCTTATTTATATGCTCGTGTTTAATATATCGTCGATGTTTGCATAAATGACTTTTGATCCAACTGCTTTGCGACAGTCCGTGCAGTCCAAGTCGAGGGCCCCTCAAATTCGAACTCCGAGGCAGAGAAGGGGGAAGAAGAGGCCTCGAGCATCTGGGCCAGAACAAAAAAGAAGTGGGGGCAAGAGAGTCCTCGAGGCACAGAAGCACGTCTCCTGGAGATAACACTCCTCGAGCTATTCCTTCTCGAGCTCTTCCTTCTCCCCGAGAGCACACAGTCGTTGATCTCGACAAGGATAACGTGTCCCCGAGTACTGAGAACGTCGAGAATGCTGGACAATCATATTTGATGTCGGGCCTTGTAGACAAATACCGACAAAAGCTCGGGTATGAAGAGGTCGGCAAGGACCTCGAGTCTCTTACATTCCAGGTGAACTATGATGATTATGTATATAAAATTTAGTCTTTTTATATCAAGGTCATAGCTCATGATGAATGTTTTGCAGGCTTTGAGTATAACTCGAGGTGGCTTGCTCCAAGAGGCAGTGGAAGCCCGAGACAAGAGAGTAGCTGACCTCGAGGCTGAGCGTGACTTGGCCAAGATCGAGCTTTGAAAGGCTCGTGATGAACTGGGCCTCGCGAAAGATGAGGCAGAAGAATTGAAGATGAAGCTCGAGCAGGTGAAGAAAAGCCTCGAGGGCAGGTTGGCCGAGGCTCGGGCTGAAGCTATCGTGGAATTCCATAAGTCCGAGGACTTCAACAAGTTGAAGGGCAATTACGCAATGGGCTCATATTTCCATGGTCTTAAGGAGGCTCGAGCATTCCTACGTCGACGCTTGATGCTAAGCCTGAGGAGCTGAAGACTATCCCGGAGATTGTTGGAGACCTCGAGCTTTCAGAGTCAGAAGAGGGTACCTTTGATGATGAAGGGGTCGACCTTGATGATGACCTCGAGGATGATCATGAGAGCCCCGGGGTCTAGATGTAATTCGTCTTTAATCGAGCACCTTTTGTAAAAACAACATGTTTTTTGTCGCACCACTTTTTATCGAGCACTATTAACAATTTGCGTATTCCCAAGTATTTTGCCTGAGCTTTTTACTTAAACTAACCTCTTTGCTATTTCTCGATTTTAAATATGCTCGACGAATATCCTTGATTACTATCGAGGATATTACGAATTCTAATATCGACGACCTAATAAATGAAGTCGGAGGATTTATACTCGACGATTCAAATATTAAAATCTTGAGGAGTATCACGATCACCAACGATATTATTTACGGTTATTAATATCGATGATACACACAATAACATTTATGCCGTCTATTAATATCGACGATACAAACAATAACATTTATGCCATATATTAATATCGATGATATAAATAATCTAACATTTATGCCATATATTAATATCGATGATTATGCTTTTACGAAGTTTGATATATTCATATCGATGGCATGTAAAAATCTTGGTAACGACGATGTTATGTCTTGAGGAATCTCAATGTAATCCTCGTGTTCTTTCAAAGCTTTACTTTATCGAGGAGTATTTACCTTGTTGGCACGCCTAAAGGCTTGGCTGACATTGGCTTGTCGAGGACAAGGCTTAGTATTGCTTGCTCGAGGGCAAGGTTTAGGACTGCTTGCTCAAGAACAAGGCTTACAGGTGGCTTGCACGAGGGCAAGGCTTACGTTGCTTGTCGAAGACAAGGCTTAGGGCAGCTTGCTCGAAGGCAAGACTGACATTGGCTTGTCGAGGACAAGGCTTAGGACTGCTTGCTCGAGGGCAAGGCTTACATTGTTTGTCGAGGACAAGGTTTAGGACGGCTTGCTCGAGGGTAAGGCTTAGGGTTGCTTGCTCGAGGGCAAGGCTTAGGACTGCTTGCTCGAGGACAAGGCTTACAGGCGGCTTGCACGAGGGCAATGCTTACGTTGCTTGTCGAGGACAAGGCTTAGGGCGGCTTGCTCGAGGGCAAAGCTGACATTGGCTTGTCGAGGACAAAGCTTAGGACTGCTTGCTCGAGGTCAAGGCTTACAGGCGGCTTGCATGAGGGCAAGGTTTACGTTGCCTGTCGAGGACAAGGCTTAGGGTGGCTTGCTCGAGGACAAGGCTGACATTGGCTTGTCGAGGACAAGGCTTAGGACTGCTTGCTCGAGGGCAAGGCTTACATTGCTTGTCGAGGACAAGGCTTAGGTAATTCTTGGACTCAAAGCAAACTATAGGGCTGTTATACCTGAGGTTTGAATTTATTAATTCCTCGGACTAGACTTGGATTTATATTATATCCAAGCTGCCTACATACCCAAACGGGATCAAGCCGAACGTAGTTCATTACAAAAGAAAACGAAAAATATGCATGGGCACGCAGGCCCGTCAAACTAGAAAATGGAAAACATGCATGGGCACGCAGGCCCGAAGAACCAAAAATAACATTCAGAAGAACTAAAAATGCAGGAATAAAAAGAAAATCTCCTAGATGGCATCGAGAATGTTACTTGTAATATATTTTCGGATTATCGACATTCCAAGGCCTTGGAAGAGGTCTACCCGAGGTAACTCTTAGGCTGTAAGACTCTCCTCTGATTTGCCGTATGACTTCGAATGGTCCTTTCCAAATAGGCCCGAGCTTGCCGAGAGCATGACCAGCAGTTTCGGCCTTTCTCAGCACGAGGTCTCCAACCCTGAACTTCCCAGACCTGACCCGGCTATTAAACTGCCTCGCCACTCTGCTCTGGTAAGAGGCTACTCTTAGCGCTGCTTGTTCGCGAACCTCTTCAAGGAGGTCCAAATGTTCTGTCGTACGTTCCAGAGACTCCGGCACCATTCTCCTTAGGCTGGGAAAACTGATTTCAACTGGGATGGTGGCCTCCATGCCAAATGCTAGCATGAAGGGGGTTTCACCCGTCGTATTTTTATGCGAAGTTCTGTACGTCCAGAGTATTGAGGGTAGCTCGTCGGACCAAGAACCTTTGGCATTTCCGAGTCTTGTCCGGAGGTCTTGCAATATAATCCGATTTGTGACCTCGGCTAGGCCATTGCTCTGAGGGTGCGAAACTGATGTTAGTCGATGGTCAATCCCTAGGTTGGTGCAAAAACTTCTGAATTGTGCATTATCAAATTGTCGTCCATTATCAGTTATGAGGACCTTTGGTATCCCGAACCTACAAACAATGGATTTCCACACAAAAGCTCTAAGTTTGGGCTCCGAAATTGTTGCCAAAGGTTCTGCTTCTGCCCACTTAGTGAAGTATTCCACTGCCACTGCCACGAATTTTAATTGTCCTCTTACCACCGGAAAAGGCCCAAGGATATCAATTCCCCACTGTTCAAAAGGGGTCGAACATGTTAGGGTAGTGAGGTCTTCAGTTGGAGAATGGATGACGTTGGCAAACCTCTGGCATTTGTCGCATTTTTTGACATATTCCAAGGCATCTTTCTTCATGGTGGGTCAATAGTACCCATACCTTATGAGCTTGAAGGCCAAGGCCCGAGCTCCTTGATGGTTCCCACATACACCTTCATGAACTTCAGCTACAGCTCGGGATGATTCCGAGGGTTTAAGACATCTGAGATATGGAAGTGTGAAACTTCTTTGGAATAGTACTCCTCCAATCATGCAGTATCTAGATGCTCGAGATCTTATACTTCTCGACAATCGGGGGTCATCAGGAAGATTTCCATTACTTATGAACTCTACAATTGGGTCCATCCATGATGGCTCATGATCAATGTCCATGATTCCAACTCCCTGAGTGATACTAGGCTCCATTACCAATTTCACATAGACTGTCCTCTCTTGCCCATCGATTCCTATGAATACCAATCTTGATAATGCATCAGCTTTACTGTTATCAGCCCGAGGAATCTTTATGATTTCGCAACTCTTGAATTGTCGCTGGAGATCATAGACTTTTAGACAATACAAGCTCATCTTCTCCTCTTTCCTTTCGAATGTACCTTCTATTTGACCGACCACAAGCTGAGAATCGCTAAAAATTTTAATATGTTCAAGCTTAAGATTTTGGGCGAGCTCAAGGGCGATGATGACGGCCTCATATTCGGCCTCGTTGTTGGTAGCTTCAAATTCAATTATGAGTGCGCATTGAATATCCACGAGTTTGTCAGGGCTCGTGATGATAACCCTGGCTTCGGAACCTGACGAATTGGATGCTCCATCAACAAAGATGTTCCAAGTGTCTGAAGTAGAATTGTCCAAGTTATCCCCTGGCCCCTGAGGCCTTAGGGTGAGTTCTGCAATGAAGTCAGCTAAGGCCTGCGCCTTGATAGATGGTCAGGATTTATACTCGATGTCAAATTCTCCCAGTTCGATTGCCCACTTTAGTAACCTATAGGAGACGTCGGGTTTTTGTAATATATGCTTAAGGGGTTGATTAGTGAGCACAACTATGGGGTGAGACTGAAAATATTGTCTGAGCTTCCGTGCTGCCACAACCAATGCAAGAGCAAGCTGTTCTGCCAAAGTATATCTAGTCTCTGCATCGAGCAAGACCTTACTGACGTAGTATATGGGTTGCTGGGCTTTGTTAACTTCTTTCACTAGCACACCGCTTATTGCATTCTGGGATACAGCCAAGTATAAATACAAAGTATCACCATGCTCGGGTTTAGTGAGGATAGGAGGAGATGCTAGCGTTTCCTTAAGTTCGTGAAAAGCCCTTTCACATTCCTCATCTCATTCAAAATTTCGGTTTCCCCTGAGGACTTTGAAAAAGGGGAAGCATTTGTCGGCTGCTTGGGACATAAACCTGTTGAGGGCAGCAACACGGCCTGTTAATTTTTGGACCTCCTTCTTGGTTTTAGGTGGCTCCATTGATGCCAACGCCCGTATTTTGTCCGGGTTGGCTTCGATTCCCCTGTGAGTGATCATAAAACCTAAGAACTTTCCCGAGGCAATGCCAAATGCACATTTTTCCTGCTTCAACTTTATTTTGTACTTACGCAGCATGGCGAATACCTCCTCGAGGTCTGATACATGGTTGCCCACTTGCTTGCTCTTTACAACTATGTCATCAACGTAGGCCTCAATATTTCTCCCGATCATACCTGCAAAAACTATATTGACAAGTCTTTGATACGTTGCTCCTGCATTTTTCAAACCGAATGGGATGACCTTATAGCAATATATGGCAAAATCGGCCATGAATGACGTCTTCTCTTGGTCTTTCTCGGCCATAAGAATTTGATGGTACCCCGAGAAGGCATCCAAAAAACTGTATAATTTGTGCCCTGACGTACTATCCACCAAATCGTCGATTCGAGGTAGGGGGTAGTTGTCTTTTGGACATGCTTTATTGAGGTCTGTGAAATCGATGCAGGCTCTCCATTTACCACTAGCCTTTTTTACCAGGACGACATTGGCGAGCCAGTCAGGATAATTGACCTCGCGGATGAATTTAGCCCTGATTAGTTTATTAATTTCTTCCTTTATGACCCGTCGTCGTTCCGGTGCAAACTGCCTCTTTCTTTGCTTGACTGGATGAGTCTCGGGCTTAGTGTTGAGCCTGTGTACTACAACCTCGGGGTCGATGCCAGGTATATCCTCCACCCTCCATGCAAAGATATCAATGTTGAGGGATAAGCAGTCAATAAGTTCGGTCATGAGGGCCGTATTCAGATCTCGACCAATCTTTACTTTCTTCCCATGCTCGAGCTCTATCTCCATTAACCCCTCCACTGGGGCAAGTCTCCCCCGATGCTCGAGCTTTATCTCATTTTTTGAAATTTGCATGACGTCCGTCTTTATTTCCTGAACACAAGTAACATAGCATTGTCTGGCAGCAACTTGGTTTCCGCGTACTACCCCGACGCCATGACTGGTGGAGAACTTCATGGCGAGGTGGAAGGTGGACACGACGGCTTTTACCTTATTGAGCAATGGTCTTCCCAGGATGGCGTTGTATACCATGGATGATCGGACGATCTGAAAAGATGTAATCACCGTTACCTGTTCCTTACCTAAGCTAAGAGGTAGCTCGACCACTCCCTCCAGGACAATAATATCCCCCCCCCCCCGGAAAAAAAAATCCCCCCCCCCCCCGGAATCCTTGAAGGGGGGTTTTTACTGTCTTCAACTGTTCGGGAGAAATTTCCATTTTTGTGAGGCTTCGTGTGACAATATGTTAGCGGCACTCCCGTTGTCGATTAAGATCCTCTTTACTTCAAAGTTTGCTACTATTGCAGAGATAACTAGGGCATCATCATGAGGAAAAGATACGCCCTCTAGATCCTTCATACCAAATGTTATGTCGTCGAGGTCACTATGATGTTCTTTCGAGGATGTCATGTATTGCCGGGCATACTGCTTCCGCCCAATGTTCGAATCTCCTCCTGACGCAATATCCCCAACGATGATGTTGATGATTCCAGCAGTGGGTTGACCATCCCTTTTTGCTTCAGAAGCTCTTTCCCTACCACAATCATTCTTCGGGCATTTGTCGTTACCAACGTAGGAACTCAGAAATCCTCTTTTAATAAGGGCTTCAATCTCCCATTGCAAGGCCTTACAGTTTTCCGTGGTAGGCCCATGATCTCGATGGAACTCACAGTACTTGCTCATGTCCCTGGACTGGGGTGGTGACCTCATTCTCGCAGGCCATTTGAGCTCCTTCATATCCTTGATTTCCATTAAGATATTTGTTTTCGATGTATTTAAACGCGTGAATGACGTCGGAGGAACTTCCTGCCTCTGTTTACTCCGAGGTGGTTATTAATGGGGGTTCGGGTCATGCGGTCGTTTATGCTCGACCCTATCATGGGATGGTCCAACCTTCCTCGTGTTCAGTATTTTCTCCATATTTATGTACTTCTCGCCTCGGGTAAGAAGCTCGGTCACTGTCTTCGACGGAGTTTTGGATAGCGACATTTTGAAAGCCTCACATTTTATGGCATATGTGAGGGCAGAAACCGCTGCCGTTCTATGAAGGTCGGGAATCTGGAGCCTTTCCTTGTTGAACTTGGTCATGAAGTCACGTAGGTTCTCATTTTGCCCTCGTCAAAGTTGCATGAGGGAGGCTGCCGTTTTCGTGATGCGTTTACTGCTTGCGAAGAAGGCGGAGAACTTGTCCGCTAAATCCGAGAATGAGGCTATTAAGTTGGACTCTAAGGTTGAGAACCAATCCTTAGCAGCATTCGTCAAAGTTTGCGGGAAAGCCTTGCACATCACCTGATCCGGTGCAACCTGTAGGTTCATGACATCGGTGTATACGTTAAGATGGTTGATTGGATCGGTAGTCCCATCATACTCTTTTATCTTAGGATACTTGAATCTGTCTGGCAGGGGGAATGACAATATGTCAGGGGTAAAAGGAGTGTTAGGACTGAATTTTGTTGACCCTTTGTTGTTCTGAAATAGGCCCGCCGTAATTCCTTCCTGAATAATTCGAGCGAGTTCTCCAGACTCTATGGTCACTGATCTCGAGGCCGAGGTGCCATGTGGTATACCCGAGCCCCCCAGCTCCGCCATTGTCAGGGACATTCCGGGGAGCTTGAGCATCAGCCATAAAATCCCCCTGGGCAGCCGGTGGGGGTGATGGATGCAAATTCCTTTGACTTAGCAGCTGGGTCAGTGTGGTGACCTGTTGTCTGAGCTCCTCGAAGGCTCCGACGGCGACGATTGCTGGCCGGGGCTCTGGCACTTCTGATGATTTCTCTTGAGGAGCAGGAGGATCCTCAGAAGAGGGTTGGTTTGGAGCGGATGAGCTTGCTGGTGGAAGACCTGAGCGCGTGTTAACCATGGCTTTTGGTAGCATGTTTCCACAGACGACGCCAATGATGTTACAAAAAATCGTACCTGAGCAATTTCGAGCTGAACGACTGATGACAAGCACGAACGTGATCTTCCGGTACCTGAAACAAAGGCGTCGAGGTGTGTCCTCGTCGCCCCTCCGATCACCTCGACGCCCCTCCGATGCTTAAGTTAGAAAATGTGTGTGAGGCTATGGACTAAAAATTGCATAAAGTAAGTACCTGAATAATGAGGTGAAACCATGTATTTATAGTGTTAGGTGGTTGAGTCCTATTAGGATTGAACAATTGGGGAATCTTTATCTCATATAGTCCTATCGGAGGTGGATGTTTGACATGCAAAACAATTGTGAGATCAGTACAAGTCTAACAACAGTAAATTCCTCCTGCATCTAGAAGTCTTGTGGGGTATCAAGTGTGACACGTCACTGTTCGTAGGAGGATGTGGTATCGTTAAAGTAAAAAGCATGAGGACATTAAAATACCGAGGACTTTACTGCCCGACCTCATGGTACGATTAGGAGAGAGGTCCATATCCTCGGGATGTTTTCCATAAGCACGAGGACCATCATACCCGACGAATATATTTTGAAGACCAAGTTGGGAGTCATCGGGAAATCTGAGGTCGAGGTAAATAGATGGACCATATCATTGGCCCCCGTGCATCCATGCTCGAGGTTCGAGTGTGGGATGCACAGTTGTGAAAATTGTCCAAAAAATTAGACACAATTTGTCTAAATCACAACTTTTAACCCTCATTTAGAAATACGAGTATGATATATTTCTGAGTTTCGTTAGTCACATCCCCATCATTCAACCCGTCTTTGACATCAAGTGAATGTCACAACGACATTTTACGTCTTTCTATTGAGGAAGTGAAACCCGGTTTAATGGGAATTAAAATAAGATTTTTAGTAAAGTTTGATAAAAAATAACGATACTTCTTGGGCACGTTAAAACTAATTATTAATTTTTACCCAAGAGAGTTGAATGTTAAATAAAAAGAAAAAGAAAAAAATGAAGGTTGAACCCCAACCTTCAGGACCCCCACCACCTCGTCCCTAAAATTTTGTGAGGGAGGTAAATCGTGGGATGTGTCACAACAAGTTAGGGGACAAGAATTACATGTACACTGCGCCTATAAGGAGTTCAATTCCATATCTTAGGAATCGAACCCCCATACTACGATTACTAGCAAGATGTGAGATAACCTTTCTCCTGTCCTTTGTATTACTGAATTATGCCCGGGGCGAGTTGAATGTTATAAATGATAGGTCGTGGATATGATTGCGCGGATTAATGAGAAGGATACTTCAGTCATTCTATCAAATTTGAAGCGTTGAGCTGTAAGCTGCTTTGTTTGCTTAACTTAACCCGATCCTGCTTGCCTCTCTCATACAGCGGCGATGTATCTATAACTAGAGATCACTGAAATCAAAATTATGGCTTCCAAACCCCAATTTCTTCTGATATTCATTTCCCTTTCAAGAAATCAACTCATTTATATGTAGACAATTTCTTTTTTTGGGAGTGATCTGATGGCGGCGACGACAATGGCCACGGCGGCTGGGACTATAGTGCTTCTGTATTACGTTCTGAGCCGGAGGCTATCTTCCGCCGCAGGGGACGCAACGGACACCGGAGGTGATATCTCGATATCAAAGAGTCGATCTGTGAAGAAACGGCTGGTTAGGCGGCCAGTTCAAGCCCCTGCTACATGGCTCGAGACGATCTCCACTCTTTCAGAGACTCTGAGGTTTACGTATTCAGAAACTCTCGGAAAATGGCCGATTGGTGACCTTGCTTTTGGAATTAAATATCTAATTCGAAGGCAGGTATAAACTTCTCTTTTATCTTTATAGTGTTTCTACGAAATTTATGTTCACAATTAGCTTCAGTTAAACAAATCCGTTGACTTGGTAATCTGATTGAGTAACATTCTAGGTTTTTGCGATGTTGTTTATGGTTTATATTTTGGAACTTTAATGCAACAATTGCTAGTTCGTTCTTTCATGAATGGCTGACTTTTAGTCAGATTTAATAGAACAGAACTTTTCTGATTACTAAATTTAGTAATTACGGAATTACCTGGTGCTGATTACTAGACTCTAATGAAAGCATTCTTTTAGTGTTATGGTTGGAGCTCAACTTCAACCAAAACTAACTAAATTGGCCGATTGGTGACCTTGCTTTTGGAATTAAATATCTAATTCGAAGGCAGGTATAAACTTCTCTTTTATCTTTATAGTGTTTCTACGAAATTTATGTTCACAATTAGCTTCAGTTAAACAAATCCGTTGACTTGGTAATCTGATTGAGTAACATTCTAGGTTTTTGCGATGTTGTTTATGGTTTATATTTTGGAACTTTAATGCAACAATTGCTAGTTCGTTCTTTCATGAATGGCTGACTTTTAGTCAGATTTAATAGAACAGAACTTTTCTGATTACTAAATTTAGTAATTACGGAATTACCTGGTGCTGATTACTAGACTCTAATGAAAGCATTCTTTTAGTGTTATGGTTGGAGCTCAACTTCAACCAAAACTAACTAAATTCAACTCAAAATCAACACTCAGTTGATGCAATCAGCAGGGAATCAGTAAACCAAGCTTTAATTCTATTAATTGAAATGAAATTACAATAAAAATAGTGAAATGTAAACAGTAAGGGGAGGGGAAAATGCAGAAAATCAGAAGAATCCAGATTAGAGAAATAGAAAGACGGAGAGAAACAGACTTAGAAAAACGAAGAGAATAAGAAGAACAGAGATTTAGAGATAGAAGGAGATAAATAAGAGATAGAACAGAGAGGGAAATTCCAAAGGGATAGAGAGACAAGGGGGAACTCGGTTTTCACCAAGCTAACAATCTTCAACTTGCCTTTCATCCTCCCTCCATGTGCTGAATTTATAGAATACCTACAGAATATTCTAGAATGCACTGGTTGATACTTGATAGTGAGTAGTGATATAGTGAGTGGAGTGAGCCATGACATTTAGTTGGCCCAATGTTTTGAATTTCTAATAGTAATTTAATGGAAAATAAATTATTTCTCCCTCGTGTTGAGATGATATGAAATTTTGGAACATTTCTCTTTGCAGTAATTGTTTAACTATTCTCTTCAAAGTACATCAGGAAACAAACTAAGTTCAAGGATAAAATTTGGTATGTCTATTTACAGAAGATGTACTCTCATTTATGTTTTATCTTGATGTAAAACTATCCCCTCCTCCTTGTGCTTCTATTTCATTTCACATGCATTGGTGAGTACAATCTTATCTACAAGGAACTAATGAGAAAAACTTCATTTGCTTAAAATATCCTCTTGATTAACTGGTTCCTCATCTTTTATGTTTTTAAAGCACCTTATTCTGGGCAATTTAAACTTTTTTAATCAAGACTTAATATATGACTGAGTGTACTGATCTTGCAGGGTAATTTACAAGTTGCAAGTGTATATGGAGGAGAAAAATGCTTGCAACTAAAGGGCCCTGAAATTATTGATCAGTTGTATCATTATTTACGATTGTTGACCCTTTGCATGCTGTTCTCCAAAAAACCTTTTCAAGTATTTTTGGAGTCTGCAGGATACTCTGATGTAGATGTCCTTCTTCAGAAGCCCAAAGCAGGAGTATGTGATTGCTTACCATACATCACATAACATCTTAATGGTTATTAGAGTATCTTGATAAGTTACGATATCTTAAGTTTATCATTTGCAGCTCCTGAAGCCTGCCTTCACAATTTTGCGTGATGAAAACTCGAAGTGCTTCCTTCTCTTGATTCGGGGAACTCATAGCATTAAAGATACATTGACTGCAGCGACAGGTGCAGTGGTCCCTTTTCACCATTCAGTTTTGCACGATGGTGGTGTAGGCAATTTAATTTTGGGATATGCACATTGTGGGATGGTTGCTGCTGCTCGATGGATAGCAATCAGCATAGATAACAAGGATATGGAGACTTAATCTACATTATGAAGCGTGTCTCATTTGAGAGGAAAGAAATTAGGCACAAGAAACTACTCCATAGACTAGTGATGTTAGCATCCTTCATGACTTACAAGTATCTCGTTGTCGATCTTTATTCATTTGAAAGTTCATTTCCTATAAATGCTTTTTTTAGAGGGTGTTGGGGAGCCATTTTTATGTAAAAATGCATTTTGAAATAGTAAATTGATGAGAAATGTGTAGTTGAAAAATAAGGAAAAGTTTTTGATTTACGTGTAATATTATTTTAATGAAAAATGTGTGGTTGAAAAGAAGAGAGAGAAAAATGCATTTTGAAAAAAATGGGTACCAAACGGGGCCTTAGTATCTTCACAAAGATTTGCTGTTTCATTCCAGATTGTTGGTCATTCACTTGGTGGCGGTACAGCTGCCCTACTGACATATATTCTTCGGGAACAGAGTGAATTATCTGCGATCACCTGTGTCACTTTTGCACCAGGCATGTTTTGATCGGCTACATTACTGTATTATCTATTATGCAGTTACTCTGTTATCATCTTGAATATCCATGTTGTGGTATTATTAAATGGAATATTACCTGAATGTCTGGGTTGATAATATTATTAAATGGCAGTATGAAACGTTACTTGTTTCTTGAGCATTGATATATTTAGGAGTATTAAAATTTATGCATTGGAGGCAATTCAAATGCCATTCTATTGGCGATTGCAATATATATCTGCTTTGTAATTCAAATCAGAAAAATACACACAAGATACCAGTAACATGACAAAATTATTAAAAGAAATTGCTCTTTAAAGATATGTTAGGGATACATTTGGCTCAATAATCCCAAAATTGCATCTTGAAATGGTATAGTGAATGTGGATTGAAAATACAAATTCTATGATTGATCCCTTTATTATTTATCAAAATAAAAAATGTTCTTCTGATAGTATTGTCTCTCTGTTACAGCTGCTTGTATGACATGGGAGTTGGCAGAGTCCGGAAAACGCTTCATTACTACAATAGTCAATGGCTCTGATTTGGTGCCTGCATTCTCAGCTGCTTCTGTGGATGATCTTCGTTCAGAGGTGTTGTTATTCCTATCTTTATCAAGAAATATTTGAATGATATATTTTCTTGCATCCTAGTTCAAACAATTCTTTAGCCTTCAAAACTTTCAATTCCTCCTGACACACACTGACTATCAGGTAACAGCATCGTCTTGGTTAAACGATCTCCGTGATCAAGTTGAGCACCACAGAGTTTTGAACGTAATATATCGCTCAGCCACTGCTCTTGGGTCTCATCTACCATCTATAGCGAATGCTAAAGCAAGGGTGGTTGGTGCAGGTGCCTTTCTAAGGCCTGTTTCTAGCAGCACTCAGGTAATGCTAAAATCTTGATCAGGTGGATTTTTCGAAGGATAAGTAGTACGGATAGAATTTCTCCATTCATTAGAAATGCTAGTTTATTATGCTAAAAGCTAAGCGCAATCTTACTTCTCTTTAATCATTTGTCCGAACTCTTGATTGTTTGCTAAGTGATGTGTGCATTATTATTGAATATTCTCTTGATTAGATACTTGGAATAAGGGTATTAAATGAACATGCAGTTGCAGCTAATCTTCTTGTATAATGAAAGGTGACCCTGTTTTGGCAAATCTACAGGTTGTAATGAAGCGTGCACAAGATGTAGCCCAAGCAGTTGTTAGGACCCGCTCTTCTATATCGTTATGGACATGTATGGGCCCCCGGCGCCGAGCTGTGGCCCATTCATCGAACTCTAAAGCAGATGATTTGACTGAGGCTTCTCTTCTTACTGAGGAAACATCTGAATCTCTTGTAAGCGAAGTAATCGCAACTGAATCCAGGCAATATGAAACTGATGAAGAGGAAGATCTCATTAAGGGGGATGAACTTGCTGCTGCATCGACCCTTGAGGAAATCACCACCGAGGGTGAGTTGTGGTATGAACTCGAGAAGGAGCTCCAAAGGCAAGAGGATGTGGCCGATATCCAGATCCAGGATGAAGAAGAGGCTGCCATAAAGGAAATAACTGAAGAGGAGAAGGTATTGACCAGTACAGTCGAAAGCCAAAGGCCAATATTTTCATCAGATGTTTCAGATAATCACCGTTTTTATCCTCCTGGTAGCATAATGCACATCGTATCTGTACATTCCCCCGAGGCAAGCGAAACAGGTCAAGATGTGCCGGCAGAAGAACAAGTTTGTCTGTATCAGACGCCGAGAGAATTGTACAGTAAGCTCCGGTTTTCGAAGACAATGATAAATGATCATTATATGCCTATGTACAAGAAAATGATGGAACTGCTAATTGAACAACTTGAAAATGATTTAGATTCTAGTTATGTGGTAGCATGATTGGCAAATACAAATTATTCTTCCTCGTTACACGATGAAAGGGATTCCCTAGTGTATTCTAGTTTGAAATTGGTAATGCTCAAATATTATATAATATGGAAGGCCGGTTTTCGAATTAATATTTAGGAAAAATTCATAACGAAGAAGTTAAGTATTTTAAAAATTTTATATGTAACAATTTGTTCATAAGTCACAAGTAAAAAATTTATGAGTTATGGTTTATTTATCAATTATAAATCACAAATATAACAAATCACAAATTTTCAGATTATCGATCACAAATTAACAATTTTTGGGCTATACATTATTTCTTAATCATAATTTATCTTTTTTATTGGTCACATATTATTTGTTGATTACAGATTAATCAATTTAATGATCATAGTCAACCAAACAATTTGTGATCACCATTAACACTTGCAACCACCATCTCAAACAAATTAACTCATAGTAGAAAAACACCACCACATCGCCACCATGACCACACAACATAGAAATGCAAAAACCAACCAAAATAACGTCATTGCACAACCAGGCTTGGATTTGGCAGCAACCATAACGTCACGCCACTACCACCACCACCAACTCAATGAACTCCCAACAACACTACCACCTCACCACCATAGTCAACATCACGACAATCACCAACCAAATACCAAAAATAAGATCCAAACATTAGAACCCTAAAACATTCTCTCTCACACATACAAGTTTCTAGTAAAAGCCATCTGTGACCAAATTGTATAGAATTGTGACCTTTAACATGTTTAACTAATAAAGTATAAGTTTAATTAATTAGTTTATAAATAAAATTGAAGGTAATCTAATTTTTGAAATTCTAAACTTTGCTTCTTAATTTTTAAATATATCATACTCAATCTCTTATATTTAAATTTTTCCCAAAAAAAATAAAAATGAAAATAAAATAAAATGTAAAGCTCTTAGGCCGGAAAAATAATTTAGGAGGTGTCGGACTAAGCCGGTTGGGCCACATTAAAATAATTTTAAAGTGTTATTTTACTTCTACCTCAATTCCACATTGTTGCAGTGAAACGAGCAAGCAAATGACATAATCTAAACACTTAGTTGTATAATGAATTTCAGGCACATGCTAAGAAAGTTATCATCAGCAAAACAGATGCAAATGAAAAGAATTTGAATCATGATCACGAATTACTGGAAAATCAATGATTGATTGATCTCCTATTCAGTAAATATTAGGGTTTAATAAACTGATGTGATACACAGTTTTATCCCGGCAAAGTTCTGTGGCTGATATTAGAACAGATTTTGGCTACTGCAATGTACTAATCACCAGATCCAAGTCATACCTGGCCTGTTTAAGGTCATTCTAGTTATACATTATTCGGAAATCTCTGCTCATTCATGGTCCATTCAACCTATAGTTGTCCAATTATTAATAGAGTTAGTCAGTGTCAACCACCATATCGGTATTTTAGCATTTCAGGAGGCTCCTCTTCCATTATGCTTGAACCGGCTGTAGCCAAGTACTCACGAATGGTTGTTTTACGGTCCCCAAGAAAAGTATGATCCAGGAAGTTATCATAGGCTAGATCACCAAGGTTCTTTGCAGCCAAGACACTGCAAAATAGAAGTTGCACACAATTTTCAGCTCGAATAAAGACCCAAAATAATTGCAACTTAGCACTTGTTATGAAGAGTCAGAGCGTCTTGCATACAACTCTGCATTCTATGCACATAAATACGTGAGAGTAGCACTCACCAGTGCCTGAGATAAACGCGACAAGGTAAGATATCGTCTACCCAAATCTTGTTTATACCTAATCGTCCATAACGCTGAAAGAAGATCTCTTGGCTTCCTGTCCCAGATATATCAAAAATTTAATAGAAATTCTCCACATATGCAATCACAATGTCATGTATAACACATAAGAGATTCATTTCTCTCCCAATAATCTCATCTTCTAGGAATAATGTTAGTTGTTGCTGAAAAAGAAACTTGGTTACAGTGTTTAACTTCACAACGACCTGCGCTCATCTCATCCCCATATTATAAACTACCAGGTCGAACTTATTTTCACACAAAAATAAATAAATAAATAAATAAATAAAGAAATACCCATATGAAAAAATGAAAAGAAAATGCTCATGAAGACATGACGAAAATTACCTTTGCATCTGTTCTTGAAATACTCTTCATCACTATAACGTGAGCATAATACCTGCATCACTAAGAAATATTATTATTTTTCATTTAAGAGTCAATTATATGATAGTAAACCAAAAAAATAGTCATAGTCTAATGTTACTCACCGCTGGAGTCGTGTAAAACAACCCATTAAATGTTTCTGGTATCACCTAAACACAACAAATACTCCATTACAAGTTATGACTCACTAGTACTGTATCTCTTATGTGCATAGATGCATGTAAAAGTTAGTTAACCAAATGAAACTAAGAAATAAATGCACTCACCGCTAAAAACCGGAACTCATGCTCCCTTTCAATAAAGGCAGGTATCTAAAATCGCCAAGCAAGAATAATATAAGCTTCTCAGACTAAAAATTTTAATTTTTCTTCCAACAATCTTATAAGTTATAACTCTGATAAAAAAATTTGATTTTTCTTCCAACAATCTTATAAGTTATACCTCTGATCTCTGAATCTCGAAAGTAGTAACTACAAGGGTTTCACCTTCACATGGCTCCACACTCAAGCTTGATATCTCCTGTAAAAATAAACCACAACATCATTCAAAAATGAAACCCCAGAAGCCTCGCAAAATCACTATAAGTGCTGTGAAAAGTTCAGATAAAACAAAACCAACGGAAAATTTCTCATCATCAGAAACATCAAATAGAAAAGAAAAGGCAAAAAAATAAAATAAAATAAAATAAAAAATTACAACATAGTACCGTCACAATTAGTCAAGCAATTATGATATCAAAATTTTACTATATTAACTAGTTTTGTTTTCTTAATTCCACTTCTAAATTCCCAATCCAGTGGTGCAAAAGAAACTGTTGGTAGAGAAAAATTTTCAACTTTAATCTTCTCAGCAACCATCAATACAAGTGTAAACATCCCTTCACCTACACATATATAAGCAACACTGAACAGCAGCACTAGAGCAAATGATTGTCAGTGCCCACTAAAATAAAATTTACCACACAACAAAAATAAGGAAGCACCTTGGTTTCAGGTTTAGCTACACCACGCTCGAAGAAAACCGGAGCAACGTGAGCAAAAACTCTCCGAAACCCACTCAATATCGTCATTCTGAAGTTTATCAAGTGCGGAAATGTACTCCTCGCGCTCCTTTCTGAACAATCATGTCAAAGCACAAATCCATAGATTAAAAAAATTCAAAGAATAGGCAGTATTTCTTGGAAGTAAATTCAGTGTCACGATTAACTTTTCATCTACAAATATTTTTGTAGCAACATATCAATTGGAGGGATCTTACGGACCAGAGAGGAGAGAACCGAAACCGCAGATGGAGACAAGGCCATCAGGAGATACGATTTGATCAAAATCGGAATCCTCTTTCAGCTCAAAGGGGAATATTTCCGGCGGTTGAGGGGTGAGCGGTTGCCGGAAGGAGTCGCCAGAAGACATGTCGGAGATTCGCCGGAAGCGAGAATGCCGGTGTATAGGAGGTATGGTCGAATAGTGTCGCGGTTGGGGTGGAATTTTGTGGGGATTTAAGGTGCGGCCATGTGAAAGAAATGAACGATTGATAGCTATAGACATGATCTCATATCAGAAAAGTCGAGTACGGCTTGGTAAGCTCAAAAGTAGCTTAGAAGGTAGCCCCAGAAGGGTAACTTTTGGTAAATAAAGCAATTCTCTATAATTTACTTATCTTGTAAGAATTAAAATCTAAATTTTAATTTAAGTTAAACTCAATCATTAATGTTAATTGCATATTTCAAGAGACCCACAATCTTTTAACCACATATTTCACTATCAAAATTTATTAAAAATTTGATTTTAACCCTCACTGAACATTGCTTAATTTAATTATGAATAGAATTTATAGTTTACTTTAATCTAAATATTTTGATTATTTGTTGGTTTTCAATTTTTGAAATCAACGAGTTCTAATCTTTGGATCATGTCACATAAAATTTGGATTTTTGCCCAACAACATACAATGTTGGAAATGGTAGGGCATAGGGCGATAAATGACAATAAGGAGTTGATGCCACGTAAATGGAGTCATGATGATCTTTAGTATTGAAGGTTATTTCTTTACATTATTGAGATTCATGGAGCTCAAACAGGTGCTACTTAATCAATCGCTTTTGGCTTTGTAAGTTGTCTTGAATCTAATAATGTTGAATTTATTATTATGTCTATAGTAATATTGATGCATATATATTATAATAAAATTATGAGTGGTCTTGACTTCTAAGAGCATCGCAAGATAGGGCTGGTTTTGTGATTGTCGGGGCCTGAGGCGAAGTCCGTAAATTAGGCCCCTAGCGACTTCAACATAAATGGAAAAATTTTACGGTGTATTATGCCGCGGCGAAATCAACGTAAATGTAAATTAATTACTACGTGTGCCTGTGCAATTGTTCATTCTACAATAACCAATCATGTAACCTGACCAAGCTGCAACCATATAAGTTGACAAGGTTTCAAACATTTTCAATCTCTTTAATAACAAGTTAGGGCAAGCCATTACTTACCTGAGAAGTGGAATTTCGACGAAAATTGTGGAATTATACCCTTGAGAATTCCACCATCACAATTCATGAGCCTGAAATAAAATTGAAATAAAATTATGATACTTTAACTTATACAATATCAAATTTAAGTAAAATTAAATTTAAGGCATTGTCGCATTGTAAGAAGTTATCCGAATCAATTCCTTCAATTAAGTTATAAAATTCATTCAGTGATACAAAATGGATTTTCTAACTATACAAGTGACAAGTCAATAGTCATTAAGCTGTAATTATTTAAATATCTAAGTTATATATTATAAAAAAAATTCATATTGATGCTAATGATTTTACATTTTTCAAGTTTGACTAAAAGCGACAACTTACATATAAGCTATTGGCTTGAATAAATTCTTGAAATACAGGATCCAATATGAATCTCATCTTCCATTCTCGCTTCTGCTATACGTTAAGGGCCTGAAAATGTTTTCTTGGATTAGTTGGATAGGGTAATACCGTAATAGGAACTAAAGTCTTGAACTATAGAGTCCATACTCCATAGGACAGATAGTCTGAATAATTGGTGGTTCTTGAATTTCATCAATGAAAATTGGAGCTTAGAAAATGAATCATTAGTGACCGCAGAAGTTTTCGGCCCTTGAATTGACAAATACATAATCAACCTCCAATATGATTCTTCATTATCAAAAAAGATAGATTCAACTTATTACACCTTAAGAAAACCAGCCTAGAAGGCTAGAATGTACATCTTCCCCAAGCATATTACACTCTTTGACTTTACAGAATTACAGTATATATAAAAATAATCATAATAATCATGCAACTACAATTCAGTGAATTCACACAATAAAACAAGCAAAACTGCATGATTCAAAGCAATTTGAGAAAATAAATATTTGATATTTAGACTGTATAGAAATCGTCCAGTCACCAAATCTTTACAAATCGTCCAGTCACCAAGTATCTTTAGATTGTATAGAAAGTAAATCCAAATCAAACATTGGTAAATACCATAATAGACTAATAGGAAGTTAGGAACAAAAGTCTTTTAAGTTGAATCAATGGACAATCAAAAATCAAATCTATGAAACATTGAAACCTCTCAAAAATCCAAAAGAAGTGCAGTTATCTCTATCAATCGATACCCATTACGGCATTGCCCAAACCAATAAGCAGGCCCGGTTCTTCACATATTTAATTAAACACACCTTAACCATCTTTTCTCCTTTTAAACTATTAAAGCATAATCTAAGAAACAAAAGGAAAAGATTAAGGAATGAAAATGAATTGTCCCCAATCCATCAATCTCCCTTGATGAATATGAACATTCGAAAAAATTCACAGGATAATACTAATAACAAATATAGAAGAACTAAAGCCAAGAACAGAATCCTATTACTTCTACAAACTGAAAATTTCATAACCACGTCATCATTACTCTCGTTCAAGTAATTATTAGTACTTAAAAATAGCTTAACTTAACCCAAAAGCTAATAAAACATTAAAAGTTAAAATATTTTGATTTCTCATCATTAAGGTTACACTGAACGCCAATACGTATTGTATTTTTTCTAAACTTTCATCATGCCAGAAACATAGGGGATGCCGGTGGGCTTGATCCATAGATCACCACCAAGGTATCTTGCAGGAGTGAAACTCTCAGCAATTTGAGGAGTAATCTTCTTAATACCCTTCCATGTAGCCCTGTTAGCCATGTTGGATCCTGGACCACGGTTCTGGTATTCGCCATAGTAGCAAGTGTCAAGACCGTAGGTTCCAGCCCACGGGGACCAGCCCTCAGGATCAATTAAGGCGTCGATGTAGGATTGCATGATGATGGTTCTTGAGTATTCCTTCCATGGGCGGCCGAGGTAAACCTGGATTGTCTGGTCTTTCGGATTAACAGCGAGCAATGCAGGATCTCCAACAATTTGGCAGTTTTGGAGGACAATGCCCCCTACGCCACGCTTATCTTTCCTTCCCTGAGCAGTGACCATACAGTTCTGGTTAATATCTGGTTTCCTCACAATCATCTTGCAGTTCTGGAACACGACGGCTGCATCGCCAAAGATGAAGTCGATGGTGCCAGATATGGTGCAGTCACGGAAGAATTGGCGGTATGTGTGGACGTAGAGGGTGTCTTGGTATCCATCAATGGCGCAGTTGTGGAAGATCCCCTTATCGGCTGAAACTCGGAGGGCTACAGCTTGGTGCTTGTTGGCTCCAGCTGTGTTCTCAAATCCGATGTCTCTTGCAGTGAACTCTTCACCGTTGACAGCTGAGCAATTTCAAGCAACAAGATTAGAAAAAAAATGTACAATTGAATTTATTCAAAAATCTTGAGATTTTAACGTGAATTTAACTTACCAACTGTTGCAGTGTGGAAAGTCATGGTGCCATCAACATAGTTCTTTCTGCCCGAGATTCTTGTCTTGGTTGGGCCTTCGCCGATCAATACAATCTTATTCATTTTCTTGGGGATAATGACGGTTTCCTTGTAGATTCCAGCCTTGACAAAAATGACAAATGTCTGATTGTTCTTCTCTGGGACAGTTGCGAGGGCTTCATTAATAGTCTTAAACTTTCCACTGCCATCTTGAGCCACCACTGCGTTGGGCTTGAGAGAAGCGGGACTGGCGGCAAGAAGCTTTCGCCTAGCAGCATCAACAAAAGATGGGATTTCCTGAGTATCTCTTGACAGCAATCTCCTGCTGAAGCCTCCTAATTGCAAGTTTCCAAGAATCTGGGAAATGTCAGTAACCATGGCGAGCCCATTGCTTGAAAGCTCGGCCGCAGTTTTCAACAGTTTTTTCATTTTCTCACCAGTGTCACCGGTGGTGTTCTCAAAGCCATCAATGCAAGTTTCTTGATAGGTGATAGAACCACTTAGCCATGTTTTGAGATCTTCGACGTAAACATCCATCTTGGTGACATCAAAATTATCTACCGTCGCAAAAGACCTCTTAAGATCCTCAATGGATGTTTCAAGAAGTTCTTTGCAAGTTTCGAGGGCCTTAGAGGTCATGGGGTCCTTCTCCGCCTCCTTGAGGAGTGAAGAATTGTTAATGACCTGAGCAATATTTTCCTCGGCCACGTTGAATGCAACCTTAATGAGTTCTCTGGGGTCGCTGGTGTTTTTGGCGGACGAGAGGCTGTTTTTGCACGTCTCCTTGTAATCTGTGGGAGCGCAAATGCTGTCAATAGCCTTGGTGGAGGTGCTTATTTCGCCACCGCCATTAGACTGGCTGCCGTCGCTAGCAGGGGCACTGCCGTTTTTCGAGATGCTAACGGTCACAGCAACAACCATGGCCACCAAGAGAATTGAAGAAAAGCCAGCTACGGCTATCTTCTTCTTCTTTCCCTCAAACCCCATTTTCTGAATCAAAATCCTATTCCTGTTTTTGGTTTTTTTTTAACTTTTTCTCCCTTTTTTTTTTTTGGCCCCCTGGTTGGAGAGAAAGACAGAGCTTTTATTAAAGGGGTTTCTAGGTTATTATTGGATTCCCCTTTTGCTCTGGGACGATTTGTTTGTGCAAAATGAATACCTTATTTATAGTGCAGGAACGTGAACCGGAGAGACAAACGAGCCATATAAGTTTCAAAATCGTTAGTTTCTGTTTGAGGAATTTGAGGTTGTCCCTTCCTAAAAATCAGGATTTGCATGCAGATTAATGGAGATCCAGACTTCTCATTGATGCAGACACAAACATGAATTCTCCTACAATTTTTGTTGACCACTCTACATGGCCATGCAGGAATTATTTTTTAGGTTTCGTACGTAGTCCAATATTTTTATGATTTCATTCTTTTTTTACCATATATATGCTACAGTATAAAGCATACATTTTCTTAAAAAATAACTATCATAAAATTCAATTCGTTTTCAATATTGAATCATACGGAAAAAATGGAATTAGCATTTAGATATATTTTTTGGTCATATTTAGAAGATATTTTCTTAAATTTCTTCTAATTTACAAAGGAAAATTTAGAAGTAAAGAAACAAAGTGCAGGAAGAAGTAAACACTTTTCCCTTGATCATTGGATGATATATTTACGTAGTGAAGCAGGACCTGTAAAGTATGAGTATATACTCTAATTACACCGGTAAAATTGGAGAGAGTTTTGAAACCAAATATATCGAATTCAAATATGTTAACTATTTCAAGAAAAAAGCTTGGAAAATCTAAGGTGATCTAACATTATTTTTTTGGCCCCCATTATTTCACAATATAATCTTTCACTCTCTTATTTTCGACTACACAATTTTTTATAAAATTATATTATACGTAAATTGAAGACTTTTCTTCCTTTTTCAACCGCATATTTTCCAAAAAAATATTATTCCAAAAATTTTAAGGGGGCCAAACTGGGCTTGATGTTAATACATATATGCAACATAACATCAAACCTTATTGTTAATACTTGACCTAGTGAATTATCTTTCCTCGCTCCATCACTATGATCAGTTTTTACATGTGCTGAAGGATCAACCACAAGCAGAAAAGATTTTAATCATCAACATGGGGAAAAAAATGTAATGGTTCAACTTTGAGTTTAAATTGATTGAGAGAATTTCGAAAATATCACGAGATGCAATGTTCCCATGCAGCAATGTCGACATTAGCATCATCACGAAGTAAGTCCTTATACGTAAACCCAATAGTTCTCGAGGAACTATTGTTACTTTCGCTCCCGATGCGTCGCCTCATCCATTAAGATGATGGTCAACCCCCTCAGTCCATGCACAACTTTGGCAAGCGTCGGTGTTTTTATGTTGTGTGCTTGGCAAATTATATTCTTTGAAAAATTCATATGCAGAGTTTGAATGAGGCTTATTTCAACTACACTATAATTTTTCGCGATAGTACTCTAATCTGCATCAATAATTTGAAAATTTTGGTTATGAAATTGAACCAAATTGAAATCATTTGCTTCGGTTCCATAATTGCAAAATGGAAATAATTAGAGGTGTCCATCCAGGCCGCTGAGCCTCTTCTTCTGTCATTTTGCCTGATAATAGTTTGTCGGTTAAAATGTCCAAAACCTTCCCATGTAAGCGGCCAAAAAGAAAAAAATAAATAAAATAACCTTTTTAGAATGACTTTTTTAACTTGTTACTTACCCTTCTTATGTACCAATCCTNGCCAAAAAGAAAAAAATAAATAAAATAACCTTTTTAGAATGACTTTTTTAACTTGTTACTTACCCTTCTTATGTACCAATCCTCAAACTCTTATTCTCGATTGTGGGAAACACAATCCTGAATCAACCAACGCAAAGTCCCACAATCCTGAATCAACCAACGCAAAGGAGAATTGGTCATAACAAATGTCAATCTTTATAGTAAATCTGAGTGTCTATTTTCTTGTGGTATTATGATTGAAGATATTTATTATATGTGTAGAGCAGACAGGGATAAGATTCCAAGTATGTACTTCTATTCATTTCTAGATTTTTATTATGATGTCAATTTCATTATGTTTATACCACATGATAACTGCAAGGTCAATTAAACTCGGGCAAACTCTACGTTAAAAGTTGATTAATTATTTCCATGCAACTATACAAAATTAATAATGGCTGCAGGCCTGGCTTCTTGCAGTTGGCTGGTTTCGTTATAATCCATATAAAATTAAGTACATTTACTATGTATTGTCCATACAAATATGATTGATTACAAATGATGTATAATTTTTTTTTGTCTGGTTCTATTGAGGTCCAGCATTAAGAAAAGAAAGCCGGCCACGTTTAATGATGTTCTTTTGCAAAGGTCTCTCCACCCTTTTGTCCTCAAACGGCGAAATGATTCTCCAATCTGTATCATATAAGCCCACTTCCTGTCAGTGCTTCAGCAGCCAAAAAATTAAAACAAATCCAAATGAAGTTCTTAATTACGTTTCCCTCTTTGATCATTTTCATCTATTTGGTTCCTTCAGTTTGTGATTCACATGCAGAAGCACAAACTCTTGCTTCTTGTTTGATGGATCAAGGTGTTTATAATTTCTCTTTATACCCGAGTACTTACGATAACGATCCTACTGTTTACTTCAAGTTTCTTGGGTTTTCGATTCAAAATCTGCGTTTTTCAGACTCTTCAGTGCCCAAACCAATGGCCATAATCATGCCAGAGAGCAAGGAGCAGTTGATGAACAGTGTTTTGTGTTGTGGGAAAGGATTGTGGGAAATTAGAGTAAGGTGTGGGGGGCATAGTTATGAAGGCACTTCATATGTAGTCAGTGATGGGAATTCGTTTGTTTTGATTGATATGATGAATTTGGATAGAGTTTCTGTGGATTTGGATGCTGAAATGGCTTGGGTGGAAGGCGGTGCAACTCTTGGCCAGACTTATTATTCTATTGCAGAATCAAGTAGGTTCCATGGGTTTTCGGCAGGGTCTTGCCCGACCGTCGGGATTGGTGGGCACATTGCGGGTGGTGGATTCGGGTTGTTGTCGAGAAAATATGGTGTTGCTGCGGATAATGTGGTGGACGCACTTCTGGTCGATGCTCATGGGAGGTTACTGAACAGGGAAGCCATGGGAGAGGAAGTTTTTTGGGCTATCCGTGGAGGGGGCGGAGGAATTTGGGGCATTGTTTATGCTTGGAAAATCCAACTGCTGAAAGTACCTGAAATTGTAACTGGTTTCATTGTTTCAAGGCCTGGATCAAAGCGTTACGTGGCGAATATAGTTCAGAAATGGCAACATGTGGCACCAAGGCTAGAAGACGAATTTTATTTGTCTGCTTTTGTTGGTGCTGGATTGCCACAAATGAAAAAATCTATTGGAATTTCAGCTACGTTTAAAGGGTTCTACCTTGGTCCAAAAGCAGAAGCTCTCAAAATCATAAGAAGCTCTTTTCCCGAATTGGGGGTTCTTGAAGAAGATTGCAATGAAATGAGTTGGATTGAGTCTATTCTTTACTTCTCAGGATTGGATGATGGAAGCTCGATGTCTGACTTGAAAAATCGTTACTTGCAGGATAAGCACTATTTCAAGGCAAAATCGGATTACGTGAAGACTCCGATTTCAAGAATTGGTATAACTTCAGCCATAAACATTCTTGACAAAGAGCCGAAAGGGTATGTCATTTTAGACCCTTATGGTGGAATTATGGAAAAAATTAGTAGTGATTCCATTGCCTTCCCACATAGAAAAGGTAACCTTTACACAATACAGTATGTAGTCGAATGGAAAGAGGAAGACAATGCCAAAAATGGAAAGAATTATATAGACTGGATACGAGGATTTTACAATTCAATGGCACCCTATGTATCATCGGGTCCGAGGGCTGCTTATATAAACTACATTGACTTTGATCTCGGAGTCATGTACCTATTAAACAGCAGTGCCCCTTCTGATGATGCTGTGGAAGAGGCCAAGGTTTGGGGTGAGAAGTATTTCTTAAAAAACTATGACAGATTGGTTAGGGCAAAGACATTGATAGATCCATTTAATGTTTTTAGGCATCAACAAGGCATCCCTCCGAT